>NW_016172185.1:0-9128 GCF_001687245.7 Rhagoletis zephyria | reverse complement strand
TACGTACAATAGAATAATAATAAAATTAATGTTTTTCATTTCTAATAATAATTTTATTTAAAAACTAGCAGTGCACCCGACGTCGTTCGGGGTAAACCAATCAAAATATAAAACAGTAATACAAATATTCAGTTCATCATAATTTAAAGGAGGCAAACTATTTTCTTTGTTTATATTAAGGCATCCTTAGGAGCCATACTTTTAGCTTTATCGTACTATAACTAATATATATTGATCATCACTTGTACTACAAATTTTGTTCCATTATTAATATTAGATGGATTAAGGTAACTAATAAATTTCTAAATTAAAATTATTCTACTACGGTACATTCTGTTTAGCTGCCTATTCGATTAGCTGTTTTATTTAGCTGCACTTTTCGCGAGATTAAAAAACGATTTAATCTTTCAATTTAAAAACAATCTAAAGACGGTAAGGTTTCAAAAAAATACACAGTTTTAAATATCCGAGTTATCTAATAGATAAATATATATATGTATATCCCCCTTTTACAAACTCATTTATATATACTTTACTCTGAACACCTCCCATAGATACCTATGTATGTATACCAAATTTCAAGTTCATGTGACTTATGGTTCCCAATTTAGTGATAAATCGCTTACGGTGTCCGCCCAAATTAATTAATAAGCCCTCCTGTAGTCTGCCATTAATTTATGCGTGATTAGCTGATGCTAGTGTGCCACGCCCCCATCTCGTTATATATTCATAAAACTAATTTCATATAAATTCAAGTTCCTTAGTCCGAGTTTGATAATCCACCTATGGATGCACGCCTATAACTCCTATAGCTATATAAGATACCATATATAGTTTTGGACATAGTCCGAATATCTGTAAACATTTACAAATGGTGCCCGCCCCCTTCAATGTTTATGACTTACTTTGAAGTTCTAAAATTTCAGCGTGGATATTCGAAGCATACTATGGTTCACGCCTAGATGCGCCAGCTGAACATTAATAAAAAATAGATGGTCCATTTAGGGCGAGTTCCATTTAATCCTATCCCTCATTGAACTTCTACCATAATCATGGTAGCGAGTTATAGCGAAAATAGTCCCTATGGGATGCAGCCTTTACAACTCGTTTATATCCCTCTATAAGCCCATTAAGTCTGCATACCAATAAGTTGGGACTTATGTTCGTTTGCGATAAATCCGCCCCTATGGGATGCGCCACGCTCCCTTTTACAAACTCGTTTATATATACCCTCCTATAAGCACCTACCATTGACATGTTTGCATACCAAATTTCAAGTTCGTGGGATTTATGGTTCCGTAGATATAGCCGATAAAAATTTCCACACCTATGGAATGTGCCAAGCCCCCCTTCTACAAACTCATTTATTATACCCTCGTATAAGCACCTACCATGGATATGTCTGCATACCAGATTTCAAGTTCGTGTGACTTATGGTTCCGAAGTTATAGCTGATAAACATTTCAACGAATATGGGATATGCCACGCCCCCTTTCACAAACTCGTTTATATGTACCCTCCTATAAGCACCTACCACTGGTATGTCTGCATACCAAATTTCAAGTTCGTGTGTTTTATGGTTCCGAAGTTACAGCTGATAAAAAATTTCGCGCCTATGGGATGTGCCACGCCCCCTTTCACAAACTCGTTTATATGTACCCTCCTATAAGCACCTAGCACTGGTATGTCTGCATACCAAATTTTAAGTTCGTGTGACTTATGGTTCCGAAGTTATAGCTGATAAAATATTCCGCGCCTATGGGACGTGCCACGCCCCCTTTAAAAAACTCGTTTATATATACCCTCCTATAAGCAACTACCATTGACATGTTTGCATACCAAATTTCAAGTTCGTGGGAACTTATGGTTCCGTAGATATAGCTGATAAAAAATTCCACGCCTATGGGATGTGCCACGCCCCCTTTTACATACTCGTTTATATATACCCTCCTATAAGCACCTACCATTGGTATGTCTGCATACCAAATTTCAAGTTCGTGTGTTTTATGGTTCCGAAGTTACAGCTGATAAAAAATTCCTGCGCCTATGGGATGTAGCCACGCCCCCGTTTACAAACTCGTGGTGGTGGAGAAACACCAAAAACAATGAACGCCGCTAAGCAAAGACGCGTGGTTGATGTATGTTTATTAAAGAATGTGATGAAAATCGAACACTATTTATTGTCGTTCCGCAAGTATTTTGTGACCCACATTTCAAAACTTGTTTTTTCCTGACATCAGTTCGCATTAAGGATGTCAGTGGCAAAAATAAATCAATGTAATGCTTTAATTCGAGACATCGAAATGTACATCGATATTTTTCGATATATCGAAGAGCACATGGATTCATCGATTTGCATAGGACTTTTCAGATATTATTTAACAGCGAAATATGTTAAGACCAGGGCCGAAGAAAATAAACAAGAAAAAATCCATTTTAAGCTGCTTAAATAAGCACTAAAACATTGGTAAATATCAGGGACCGAAACTAACAGTTATTTTTCACTTTTTCACAGTCACTTTGGCCAAATATTTATATAAAAGTCATTTTCTGATAATAAACAAACTGCTTATCCAAATTAAACAAGTTTGGTATCAAATGAAAGAGGAATAAAATAGCTTTAGAACTGAAATGTCTAAAGGAGGAAAGTCACCTATTGTAAAATATTTCAATAAATTTTTTTATTTAATTACTATAGAACACCCTTGGGTGAGGTTTATGAATTTTTTTTTTGTACTAAATTATAAAAAAAAATATATAAATAGAGGAGATAACCTTCGTTCATTATTCCCAAATTTTTTTAAGCAGTACGAAGTTCTTAAGAAATTTGCTATGCTTTCTACTATGTTTTGCTAAAGTTTGTTTGTGAAGAGTACAAGGCACGCTTGTTTTCAACGGAAATGCCCGTTCCATTATTTCGGAGGGAAAAAGTGAAGACAGCAGGCTGTAAAATATCAGATGTCAAAACTCCTTGGGCACTACTATTCACAAACAAAATAATATTAATTTATTCCTTGACTGTTTTCTTAAAATTTCCGTACTAAGCTTTATACATTGAAATAAACAAAATAAGAATGATAGTTAAAATTAAGTCTTGGAAACCCTGAATAAGCAATTCCAAGCAAAATCTCAAACTTTTCGGTTGTTACCAAAGTGTTCAAATTAATTACTGTTATGGAGGTAATTATGTTTCTAATGGAGTTTTTTTGGAGACATTTTAATTTTTTTTTCAAACTCATTTCTCTTTTTTCCACAATTGGCAAACTGAAAGTTGATGGCCAGAGGTCAGTTTACAAAAAAAAAAAAAAATACATCGACTATTTATACATCGAGTGGAAAATATTTGATGCATCGAAACAAAACATTTTCGATGCATCGATGCTTTTCCAACAATCCTAGTTCGCATGGAGAAACCAGTTGAATCATATTAAAAAGGCCGAACTGTAGTGAGAGCTTCTCTTGAACAGGGAGCTCACCAGGACATTTGGCAACGCTTTGAGGAAATCTCCAACGGTTCTGATGCTGATTCCAGTTTTTGTACTGGTGTGGATAGCCAAACGATGGACAGACAAGGCAGCGACCGTACAAAAAAAGGCAGCGATTTAGAAAAAGAGAAATAATTACAGCTACCCCTTATACCCAGACAAGAATATCCTTTCATTTGGTGGAAGCATAGTCGCTAAGAATTTCCAAATTTGTTTACACTGGCAATGAAGTATCCCTACGCACTACCTTCCTCAGTGAACTCAGAAAGAGTGCATCGGGTAGCATTTATGTTGAAAATAGAAATAGGTTGTTGGCAAATAATTCGGTAATGATTCTTTTTATAATGAAAAATATAAAATATTTTAACTTAAATTACAAATTAAATACTATTTATTTACTATTTGATTATAAAAATAAAAAAATAAAAAATCAACTAGATTTTTAAATTGAATCTTCTATAATCGAAATCCTGAAATCCGGCCGGATATTCGGATAGCAGAAAAACGGCCGGATAAGCCGGATTCTGGATATCTACCCGATAACCGGCGCATCCCTAATAAAAACCTTGTTGATATAAACATAGTTTTTGAAGTTCATATAAAAAAAATGCCTAAGATAACATAGTTAAAACAACCACATTTTTTGTCAGCCAAAGTGCTTAGGCATAAATTACCTAAACTTGGTTTTGCACGGTCGAGTATAAATTGCATACGTACTATGATGGATGACACAAGTTTCTTGGGCCTCATACAAAATTTTTCAACTAAGTCAATTGTGTTCGATTTTCTTATGTTTTTTCTGTGTGTATGTATGTACGTACATACTATATTCCCATCGAATTCGCAGGGCAAAGACATTACCTAATTTGATTGCTGGTCGCTTCAGTAGTGTTGGGCTAATGAGTAAGATCCACGTAAGTAGATTAAACTTGATCCAGCTGACTCGAGTTACAAAAAAATGCAACGCTGTTAAGTCATTAGATCGAATTTGATTTGGATTTATTGCGGTCATTTGAAGCTAATTACAAGTTAACAAAATTCTTCATGCTGCATGCTGTACTAAATGCTGCCTTTAAAACCTGTTGACCTTATTCATATTCCGTTTTTCAAGTATTTCAAAGTGACTTAGGAGGCGATATTAGAGTTTAATCTGATCTTTGAAATTAGATCTTTTGTACACATTTTATACATTTACGACTACTATCTTTTGACATGTTAATTGAAATTTGGGCTTGTGGACTTAAAATTTCAATTAACACACTAGTGAATGGATCGTTGGTAGCATATTGAAAAATTTCCATAAGACTCATTCCAAAGGAATCTAGCCACACGTAATTCAAGGAAAGTTATGAATTTAATTTCATTTGATATAGTTAATGAGAGTAAAGGTGTAGGTACGATTTTAAAGATTAAAGCCAAAATTTCATAACATTATCTTAAAGTGAAAAGTTGCTAAGTCCTCTTGTTGGGAAAAGTTAAGAGAAATTAAAAATCCATCGTTTCCGAACAGATTAAGTTACTTGTTTTATTTTCTACCGTTAATATTCAACGAAAGGTAAATTAGCGTAAGTCCAAAAGAGGCCTAGAAAATACTATAAGGCCAAAATAATACGTAATCTTTTAATTGACATCGAAATGAAATTCGTATGTTGTATTTAAAGTCTTGGGAAATATTTAAAGAAAATTGGTATTGTACATATAAGAGAACCTGGCAACTTTTCATTCTAAGCTAATTAATAATTTAAGGAAATATACGTAAATTTTGTAACCTATGTACTATTTAGCGGTATAATGTGCTACTTATATCTGTGGCCACAAGCAATAACCGCCTAAGTCGACTTAAGAAAGAATGGAGTTATATATGCTCTTGTATTCTTCAACCCCTATTCCACGCGAACGTGAAATCCCCATCTCGCCAGCTAGGCTAATTAAAAAGTTATAGGCGAAAATATTTTGGTTTCCCCATATGTATAACGTTACAATCCAAATATTTAACACGTTTTTTCTCGAACTCAGGTTTTTCGACTTAGGCGGTTATTGCTTATGACAAACAGATATATACATATATTTTACACGTGAGCTATGTACTTTTTTCAAGTAAATTTGCAAAGAAGCAAGACGTGTTCGGCGCTAAGGGAGCAGCTGGAGTTTAACAACTGCCAAGCTATCTAACCTTTAATTAAAATTATTAATTATTATAGAATCGTGGCCTATCTTAAAGTATGTTCACATATAAATATAAACTCAACCAAAGCTCCTTTTTTAATCACCACCGTCAAATTTGTTGTGCTTGTTATTCTCAGAACTCAAGGAAAAGTTAAGTTTCTTCTCTGTGCCACCGTGATCACTTTTTGTTGACATCGTAAGCAATTTAAATATATTTTAATTTAACATTGTATTAAAAATACCTTTGCAAACCTCTTTTCCTTGCCAGCGTCCATTTTTGTTTACTTTTTCCTTTGGAATTTCTCATCTTCTTCGCAAAAATTGTCGATAAAACTAGGTTGGACACCGAAAAGTTATCCGTTTACTCGGAGATTATTTTATAATTACAGATTAACGAGGGAGGAATTTTGTATGGCTAATCTTTTTTTCTAATTACAGATTAGGGAGTTAAGCTCGAAAATGGGGAAACGGGGAAATGGGGAAATGGGGAAATGGGGACCCTCTATGTCCCTATGACCGGGAAACCAAATGCCTGTTCTGCTTAGTTCTCTCTTGCAGACATTGGCGGCAGTCCAGCACAATTTTTGATGTAATTGTGACGGAACTCGCAGCTTTAATTGCTGCCTGGCTGTCACTTAAGATGTACACCTCCTTAAAAGTCATCACAGTAGTCCGGTAGTCGAAATGAATGGCTCAGGGCACCTCCCAATCCACTGTTCAATTTTGAACCATCTGTGAAAACTGCTACACCACCGGGTGGTTTTCCTCCCTGCTTGAGATTTTCACGGTGAAGTTTCTATTCGGAACCAGAATTTTAACACCATGGTCTTTTTCCAGAATGCAGAACAGACCCGGCAATCCCAATTACCACCGGCCTGTCTCTCTTAACTGGAGTGCAGCAAGAGATGGCAACTGCTGAACCTGTAAATCTAGTGGCAGAAGATCTAAAAAGACATTTAAAGCATCAGTTAGAGTGCCCCGCTAATGCAGATCCTACTAATCCGCTGTACTTTGCCGAGTAGATTAATGCCGGCCACCATAATATAATTCCATAAAGGAGAATCGGTCTAACTACCGCTGTGTGGATCCAGAGGCATGCATTCGGGCTCAACCCCCATTAACTACCAATAACTCTCTTGCTCAAATATAAGGCCGCAGACGCCTCCTCATAACGCTGCACAATGTTCTTCCTCCAGCTCAGTTTTCTGGCGAGAATGAAATCTGTGTTCGCAAAGCTTAACTGCCATCCTTAAATTGGCGCGCACGCGCCAAGTACCTCCACGCCTCCAAAAATCCTCATGCCGTTACAATTTTTATGAAACATTCTACAAAAACGCGGCGCCAGCGCCGCGCAAATGGAGTTTCACAGAGTGCGGGCGATCTTGATAANTGCACAATGTTCTTCCTCCAGCTCAGTTTTCTGGCGAGAATGAAATCTGTCTTTGTTCGCAAAGCTTAACTGCCATCCTTAAATTGGCGCGCACGCGCCAAGTACCATCAAAAATCCTCATGCCGTTACAATTTTTATGAAACATTCTACAAAAACGCGGCGCCAGCGCCGCGCAAATGGAGTTTCCATTTTTGAAAGGCTCTACGTGTCGAAGTTGGATGCAGAAGACGGAAAGAAAGAGAGAGGATAAAAAGTGAAAGAGGAAACAAGAATAAAAGCGGGAGGAAATGAGAAAGCATCAAAAACTAAACGGCATTGATTTGGGTATAGCACGCCCTGGCTCGTTGGCATTGGAAAACGCAGCGCTAGGCGCTCCAATCCAGGGCCGACTGTTATGGTCTGATTATGGCAACTTAACGTTACTTATGGCGCTATCTTAAAAATTCTGTTAAATGGGTATTTCTTATAATTGAACAGCCGAAACTTATCGTAACTTAATGCCACGTCGAAATCTGTTTCATTTTGATTCTCTAAGTTCTACGTTCCGTTAAGTTAAGTTAAATTGCCATAATCAGGATTTAAGAGTCACCCATTTGGTTCAGGCGGAGTCAATAGCGATGTTTGGTATCTTCTCGCGAAGAGAACAAGTTCCAATTTCTCCGAATTCACGCAGAGGCCACAGAGTGCGGGCGATCTTGATATATCGCGAAGAGCCCTCTGAATCAATTCGCATAGAGTTTGCGGGAATTTGCCCATACACGCGACGACTACGTTATCCGCATAAGCAAAAACCTTGGCGCTTCCTCTTTTCGTCTCTTGCAAGAGAGAGTTCGCGGTTAAGTTCCAGAGCACGCCACTCTGCGGTATCTTAAAGCCGAGTTCTCATCGACGTTTGCCGTGATCATATTACAGAAGAGCATTTGCTTTGTAAACTCTATCAGACAATTGACCATCTCTAGTCCTCTCAAGGCCTGTATAATGGCTTCAGGGATTATACTGTTAAAAGCTGCCTCAATGTCTAGAAAGGCTAAAAGACAATCACCCCTATTCTGGTTGTCGTAAATCGTTCGCATCGGCAGTCGTTCGTTGAATTATGTCGTAAACAAAAATATTAACGACAGATTTTTATACGTTTTCAGTACTTCTTCACTTCGAATGGATAATAGGAATAAACATGTTTAGTAAATTATGTCATTGGTTGCCTCATAACGCCAATGAAAATCTCAAATTTCGACGAACGACTGTCGTTCCGACAACCGGAATAGGGGCGAATAGTCCTTATAACTGGAGGACTTTTCAATAAAATTGACCAGTCTATGCAGCGAGGACTTGTCCTTCAGGTAGCCATGTTGATTGTTAGATAGTAGTCGACAGTGGCGGATCCAGCGGGGGGTTTTGGGGGTTAAGCTACGTGTTAGACAGTGGTGGACCCACGAGGGGTGTTTTAATACATAGACGCCATATTATACATACATATGCGCCATATTAAAACATCCCCCGTGGATCCGCCACTGACTGAAACGTAGTTGTGACATGCACGTTTACTAGACCGCTGAAAGGAAGGTATGAAGAGCCCCTTGTTTGCCAACTCCCTGGGAAATGTTTGTCCAGGAGCAGTGCTACGGTTTCTATTCTCGTCGCGGTCCAGGAACCGTCTTCCTTCTGCAGAAACCCGATCCGGTTCGAGGTTGTCGACAAGCATTTTTCTTAATTTGGCAGTCTCGGAAGTATCCTCGCCGCCATCACAGACGTCGCTCCAGGAAAACCCCTTGGCTTCCCGCAAAGCCTTCTTGTACTCACGCAAAGACTGCTTATATCCTTGCCACCATTATTTTTGATTCAGCTTTCTTGCCTTTTTGAACTGGGTCCTGTAGGCTTTACGCGGTGAGNAGGACTTTTCAATAAAATTGACCAGTCTATGCAGCGAGGACTTGTCCTTCAGGTAGCCATGTTGATTGTTAGATAGTAGTCGACAGTGGCGGATCCAGCGGGGGGTTTTGGGGGTTAAGCTACGTGTTAGACAGTGGTGGACCCACGAGGGGTGTTTTAATACATAGACGCCATATTATACATACATATGCGCCATA
>NW_016172182.1:3723-13405 GCF_001687245.7 Rhagoletis zephyria | reverse complement strand
CAAAGTATTTTTAATTTTATTACATAAATTCATAATTCTCAAACAGCATTTACATATTAAGGTTGAATTGCCATTTACAAGCGTAGATTTCGACCGAACGACAAAGATTTAACTACCAGAAAAGTGGCCCATGTAAAAGCAGCTTTACTTGCTAACCGATGCGCATTTATTTACCTTGCTGCTCTCCACTGGCTTTTTCTTTATAATATTGCTATGTAGTACATGTTATGCGTGAGCATCCCTACCGTCCCCACAATGGCAGTGGCCAGCAGGTGGATACCCAACCAACCCAACGAATCGTAGATAGGTTTATAAGGAACAGCTTTTTTAGGATAAATCCTCTGCATAAAAATCTATATGCACACAAAATTTAAACGTCAATTGAGATGAGTGAGGTGGTTGTAGGTCGCCTCCTGGATGTAGAGGTTGTTTTTTTCGATAACACGTTACTCTACAATCTGGAGAGTGATCCGCTCGCTTGAGTGGTTCACCGAAGTAGACGAACTACTTTGTTTCTTAAATGGCAAGGGCTCTGATGCACAAGGCTATGCGGATGACATTGCCATAACTATCCTAAACCACGAGACTAGCTCAGTTGTTTTTTTCCAGGAAAAGTTAGCAGCTACTATAATCATTTTGTTCCCGGGAGAAATGTTATTTTTCTCTTAAGAAGGCAAATGTCAAGGAGTTATACTTGATTTCAAGCTCCCATGGAAGTTGCAGTTGCTTAAATTATTCAAAATAATTTTCACTTGCTAGCCAAATGTACGAAACCATTAAAAAACCAATTTTAACTGAAGCAGATACAGAAAAAATTTGAATCAAAAGTATGTTCAGACAGGCCGCTAATCGGGTAATTAGCCAAGCTTTCGCAAATAAGGCACTGATTGAGCTCGATTTACCATACAAAATTTCATTCTTAATTGCACGATAAGTGCTTAATTGATTGCTAATTGAATGAATTTTTTCATGCAGCCCTGATGCGTTTGTTTAATTTTGACTTTGAGGTATGTTTTTTGAACAAATAGCAATCAGCTGTTCGTTTCTGGTCCAATTTTACGGCTGATATTTAATCAGCAATGGAAAATTGAATTGTAAAATTGTACCCAATCTGCGGTAAAACTTTACCTAAAAGTGGATAAATGAACCCAGAAAATAAATATGTATTTTTATATGTATATAGATAATACAACTCCATACAATATCAACTTCCACATTCACATTAAACTAATTTGGCTATAAATCATTTGTATACCCCTTCACAAAGGAGGGAGGCTATTTGACAAGTTATCCTTACCAGAAAATGAGTTGGAAATGTGAATAACAATAAGTACTGATCTCCTGAAAACTTATTTGACTACGTGCCAAATGTATCTGAAATGTTTTGTTTGTACCGAATGTACTTTCAAACTAAATAAAGGTACGATTGTACCAACTTTGCCATCAATGTAGCAATTAGAGCAGCTGACTGCATGTGATTAGCAAAAAGCGATAGCTCAATTAAAAGGTTTAATTGGCATACCGAATTAAATTTCTGTCTGAACTGAATATAAGTTTGTAAGATCTAGGCTATATGGCGGATGCATTAAAGCGTCCTAGCCAAGCTCCCCTAACCTTTGCTGAGTAATTAAACTTAAAATTCGCTTTGGTCAATTATAGTCAGGCTGTTCAACCGCTCGTGGTTTTGTAGACTCGTAGATGGAAATCTGGTTCATCAAATATAGCAAAATTCATGGGTTTCGAGTTTATTTCCTATATCCAGACTTTTCTTTGGTGGATGCTTATTTATCTAGCGATCGCTTGACCGTTTGCATGAACTTCAAAATACATATAGCGAAAATCAAGATGTATTTTGGAGCAAATTTCCGTCATTCCCTGCCAATGATAATCGCAATGACAAGACTATGGTAGTGATAATGATGACCGGTAATGGTATTATAATTAGTAATGGTATTTTATAATGGTAATGATAATGTTATTGGTAATGATAATGACAATGGCAAGGGTTATAGTAATGCTACTGATCATTGGTAATGGTAATGATCATTGATAATGGTTCGTGGTAGTGGTAATGGTAATAGAGTTAATTGGTATTTGGTGAAGTTAATTGGTAATGGTATTGATGATAGTCATGGTAATTGATGACGGTAATGGAAATGGTGGGCAAAAGGGTTATGGTAATGGTTATGTAAAGATAAAAGTCTGTTTTTTTTTTAATTCTCTGTGTGCTCGTATGAATACTCATATTAAGTACACACTGAGACAATTAGAGAGCTCTCCCAGGTAACAATAAAAAAAAACAATGCAGTCAATAAATGTGAATTTATACCTTATCGCAAAATAGAACTTTATCACCCCTTTAGTTGCATATTAAAAGGGTCACACACAGGTGTGTAAGTTTGTGTGTATTTATGTGTTTCATGTATGCACATATGGATATGTATATATGTACAGCGCCTGCCAATAAGTCTCATTTCAGTTTGGCCATAGACGCATAGACGTTTATATACAGGTCTCCTTTTGATATTGTTAAGGGTTAAACTTATGTTTTTCCTCATCAAATTAATAACCAAAATAAAAATCTAATATTTTTTTAATAGACTTTTTATGTTATTAATGGTTACTAGTATCGCCCCGTTGTCGAAATTCGAACACTTCACTTATTTCAAACACTTTTTCATTTTGCCTGGGAAGTTGATCGTCTAGGTCACTTATATTGTTTCGTGGAGTAATATACATTCTGTTAAATAATTTTAAAATCCATAGATGGTGAAACCAAAGTAGGCATTCATAGGCTTATACAGAAATTGGAATAAATAACTCGGCTCTGGAGCCACCAATCGGGCCTCTTTTTTTGCAGGTATATTTCTCTTGATGTTAGTAATACGTATTTCGAATCGTACCATAAATACAAATTTTCGAAATAACTCGACTCCTGCGCCACCTACCGGAAAAACAAACCAAATGCGCACCTCCCCTTTGAATCACCTTTCGAGCAAAAGAACCATATATACATATATATATAGATATTGGTACCGAAATATGATACTATTTAAAGTTTCATTTAACACATCGTGTATGAAACCAATAGTGATACTTTTTTTTTGGAGTGTATGTATAAATATTCCAGCTGGTTTTTGGGTGCTTTCTTATTTTAGCCGTTTTATATTTGCATTTTACCTCTTCGTGGCAAACATTATGGTGTATCTAATATTTACATACCTACATAAATATAAACACATAAAAAAAAAAAAAAATCCACGTGCATTCGCATATGTATGTATTTAAGTACGCGTATGTTAGCATATGTATATGAATATTATTACTTAAATGCCTTTTACAGTCCAACGCCACTTTAGTCGCTAATAGTTTTATGGTTTACCTGAGATGCATTATTTACCCAATTAAAAACGAAAACCATAGCTAGTTGCAATGACAAACTAAGTGGAAGTAATCTAACGGTTAGCGTATATAATTTTAGTATTATAAAATTTATTTAATTGCCAACACATGCCGATGGCCTTATCGGGTGCCAAAAAAACTAGCTTGAAAGGTAAGTTTCAAAATTAAATAATATTCTGGTTAAAATTATGTACTGTGACTAACTTTTTGCTACTGGCCATGACACATTACTGGCTATAATTTATTAAATAGACGGGTATAACTGAACTGAGAATAAGTTGGGTATTTTTTGCTGGAAAATATGTACGTAGTTAAGGAAAATCGAATCTAATAAAGCTACGCGCTAGTCGATTTTAAAGTTAGGGTGCGACAAACAAAGGAGCTTTTGTCTCATGGTAGGAAACTTGAGCCTCCACAAAGAAACGTCTGTAAAATAGATGAGGCTTATCAACTTTATAGGGCCCCGAAGCATCGGCGTCTACAGCACTAGGTTCCAAAGATCCATTAAGCCACGGATATCTATGGATGTGCGGCCGGCCAACAATGCAAGGAAAGATCAATCTCAGTCACAACAGACGGAAAATGAGTTCGCCACTCGAATCTTAGACCTGCACTCAGAGAGCGCTCTTCAACAAACCGATATATAACAGCAGTGGAACCACAATTCCGACACGAAAAGCGCTCGAAATCTGATAAAGACAGTTAAGCAACTGACGAAGTGTTGCAACAACAATGGCGACCTAGTTGCCGATATCCAGGATATATTTAAATTATGGAGGGAACACTTTTTAACACCTATTAAATGGTAATAATACTTAAAGCAGTGAAGAAGATGCAACTGAACCCCAGTCGATGGTGAGGGAATCTATGTACCAACGTCTGACTATGATGAGGTACTTACGAATAGAATTTCGCGTCTGACACACAACAAAGCTGCCTGAGCTGAGCTCTTCAACTGTGAATATTACAAAATTTCTCATCATGTCCATGCTGTATATGGAGTAGAAGCATTTATAATGAAAACAGCTGATGAGACGGCCTTTGTTAGAGATAAAGATTTTCCAAATAGATGGAGGGCAATTGGCCCGGAACAGAAATGACTAGCGTGTTCTATTGGACTCGACCAAAATCGCTCAGGCGGTTCCAGCGCCGAATAAGAAGAAGAAAAACAGCAGCAAAGGCCTCGGAAATAAAGGACGATTCTGCGGTGATGACGAGTCTGCGTTTGAGAACAACGGCGCAAGGATTTGTTAGACGAATTCGACTTCTGGTCCGCGAGCCATCTAAGAACGATAGAAAATTTGCTTTCATCAGTGCTAGCACTTCATCTGATAACAGCAAGGTGCACATTATGTAAAAATTGCAACAGAATTTCGGTAGAACAAAAGCGTTACTTAAAAGACCTCAGTCCCCATGGGCATTGTCTTATATCGTGGCACACGACCAAAAATGGGACTGATCAGAATGGGTACTTGTATGTCAATACAGGAAAAGTATACGAAGGAAGTCTCGTACGTACGTTGCATTTCTTTTAATTTCAGGGCCATATTCAAAGGCTATTTTCTTTTTTATTAGTTTGATTTCAGACTCGAATTTAGCGACCCAAGAACTCTTAGTTTCGATTTCAGCGACCTCAGAAACCCCTATAAACCTGGATTCATGTGAATAGACTTGTTTTTTAAATTACTTATGTGCACAAAATGGGTATCAAATATCATTGTGCGACAGGTTAGAATTTAAAACCTAGTATCAAGGCGAGGCTAATCTCTTTCAAATTGTGTCCTAACCACCGAGTACACTTTTTCACGTGATGCTAAATTTTTTTGACGCAGTCGTCACCATTAATTGCACTCTTCGATGACAAAAAATCTATGCGGTTTGGGTGGTCATCACTTTAAGTGGCAATTGATAACATTGCCATTTATTAAATAATATCTATGTATATACATTCCTACATATGTATGCACGTACGTACATACCGAGTATACTTCAGTGATCGGACTTCTACCACATTGTGATAGATCTGCCACTTTTTTGAGCATCTACCACACAAGGTCTGAAATCTACCACATATTTGCGTTTTTTGAGTAGCTTTATTTTTGCTCGACATAATTTTCTTAATTTTAAGAGAAAAAATTGTTAAACACTAAACACTAACAACAAAGCTGAATGGGCGGATAAAATAAACTGTAAAATAGTAAATTTTCACATTAATAAATTTTTCGACAGGAAACGTAGTTTTATTGTGTTAAATTGCAAAATATATGATTTATAAAAAGAATTAATAGCGAAAATGTTGAAAAACGGCGATTTTTGTGAAAGTATTAGCAAATTTCAGTACATCTAAAGTTTCTAAGGCGTTGTTTACTTTGATTTGAGAATTGTCAAAATCGGCAAATCCCAAGTAAATAGCGGTTTCTGGAACGTGCTACATTTGTTAGCTACATCGTGATGTGATAAAAAGAAATGCTGCCAGCACTCCGCAAGGATGCAGAAATCTGTCAAAATATGTTCGAAAAATATTTTTTGATGTGGAAGGAACTGCTTTACCAAGGAAAAAAATTACCAAAACTCAACGCAATTTTTAGCAACCTTTTGCACTTTATTAAACTAAAATTATTATTTTCTTTAGATTTTAATTAAAATGATTGCAATTTTGGTGATACCGTAGGAAGTTTTTAATTTTTGTACAATTTTATCCAAAACCTGAGATCTAGCACATTTTTTCCCAGATTCTACCAAACAGATTTTTTTTTAAGTCCGATCACTGGTGTACATATACAACACACAAATAAATGGCGCTGACCCGGATTTGGGAAGAGAACCGATGCGGCAATTGACATCTACATACATACATACATACATATTTGTTTATATACTGTATGAATGCGTTTATATAAATAGTATATAACTCAAAATGACGCATGAATGCAAGTGCTTGTGTGGCTGATAGGCAAGCCATATCAACCAACTGTCAATCAATCGATTACTTAGTTCAGGCAATCCAAATCGTTTATTAATCATCAACGAGGATGGAAAACTGCACGAGTCAATGGGTCAGTTCGAGTATCTCTGCTGTCAGCATTGATAATATTTAAGGAAATTGTATTTTTTGCTCGGAATTTTTTTAGCAGTTTAGCAGTCTTTTCCATTTATGTATTTGCTCTTGCACATAACAAGTTAACCGCTGCGTTCCGTAAGTGACATTCAACTTTTTCAAATGCCAAAGTTGAGGCCACCACAAAAGCACCTGTTGAGCTGGCTGTTGATTTGGCAAAGGGTTGGATATCTACATAGTATATGGGCACACTTTTTTTATTTATTTGTGTTTTTTTTTACATAACTACATATAAGAGTTCTATGGGGAATAAAATTTTTGCAATGGAATTACTTTTTGAAATTGGCGTAGAGAGTGGAGACACGCTTGAATTAAATTGACTGTCAGAATATCTATTTCTTCACTCATTTGGTGCACACGATAACTCACAAAAAAGATGAATATTGCAAACAAAACTCAATACATCTCTCGTTATTTAGAATAATAAAAGTTATACAAAAAACGCTTTAAAGTTTCTTAATTGTGTTTACCAGATTGAAAAAATAAATAAATAAAACTGTTCTTATTTTAAAATTAGGTCCAGAGAATAAAATGGTTATCATTCCTTGGAGATAGTTTTCTTGTTTTAATTGCGAAAACAATTGTAAGTAAGTACTTAGGGCCATTTTCGAAAGTAACATTTAACTTTAAAACTCACTTGATATTTAAAGGTTGGATTAAAAATAAAGCTATGCCTAAGGCTAAGAATTTCTATTAACGGTTTTTGACGTATTTATGTTTCTTGGTTGCAAACCAATTTAAAACCGATAATAAAATGCTTTACTTTAGACACAATTATAAATTTTAATGCAACCTTCAAATATAAAGTGGGCTTTAAGGTTACAGATTACTTAAGAAAACGGCACTTAATGTGGCAATAAAGGCAAATTTACTTCCGGAAACAGATTTCCCAGATTTTGTTATGATTTTATTACACAGCATAGGAGAAGAACGGTTATTTTTTTTTTATGAGGCAGGTTTGGGTTAAAAATGGTAAATTGATAGTACTGCGGCCACTTTCCAAATGCCCAGGATTTTGAAATATTTTAAGTACTTATAAAGCAAATCTACTCGGACAGTTTTATTTACATACACATACTTAGTAACCACCTTAGCAGATCACCGAAGATACATTAAAAGGCAGTTTTACACGATTGGGTATTTGCCAAAATTTGGCGCAAATCGTATCCCAATTGTGTGAACACACAAAATATTTTTCTTTATCCCAATCACGAAAATTGATTTGTGGAAATTTTTCAATAGAACATCGCTGTATTGTACCAATTTTTCGACTACAAAAAAAAAATCCCATTTTTTTTATCAATAGCCCAATATTAAAATGTACAAATTTGTACAAATGTACCAATCGAGTGACTCTGCCTTATGCAATTAAAAAAATAAAAATAAAAAAATTCCGTTAACATTTTGTGTTTTTTAATTAAATTCTAGGTATGCAATTTTGTTGTCCATTGAATTCTAGTATAATAAAGGACGAAATGGCTAAAAATTTCGATTGATTTTTTAGAAATTCTAAAAAGTTCGAAATGTGTACGAATGTTTGTTGATTTTTTTTAATATTGCACAAATTTGGAAACTTTGATTTACACGGGTTTTGTTAAAGAATGAACAATATTTTTGTAAAATAAATTACAAAAGTTCAAAGTTCTGAAATGTAGGATTTTAAGGCACTAAAAACTTGAAAAAAGGCAAAATACGGCCTTGTTCTAAAGCATTCTCTTCCCAAATAAATTCTTTTCATAATATTTTGGTCCAAATTTACTTTTAAATTTCTCATCAGATTTTGCAAAAAATTAGGCTTTGTAGTTAGCGTACCAGCATTGACTTCAACAAATTTTGAATTTAAAATTTGCAATGTATATGCCCTCCGATAAACAATTAATATACCTAAGTATAAGTTTGATTACTTCATGTCTTTTGAAATCCACTTTCATCAATGTCATTTTTGAAATTTTTAGCTGGCAAAATTTTCAAGTCCATTATATTCCACATCTTTAAGTGGACTGGTGAAATCTTCTGCTTAAAAAAAAATATATTACTTCTAGTGATCAGGTAGCATGAATTTGATGATATGTCATAATTTTGTTAAAAATCAAAGTGGTTAACAACAACAACGAATGTCATTAAATGGAACTAAATATCTCCTTTTTTGTATCATAAGAAACTTAAGAAATAGGTATTCAAATGCTAGAATCATTGCCACTGATTTATTCGGTTAAGGTAAATACATTTCCGCCTAAGTATTTAGAAAGTTTTTAACCTTTCCAAAAGCAATTTGTTTCAATTGATTTATTTTCGTATAACTTTTCCTGATATTTTTCACACGTGTATCGCATACCTTGTAATTTCCACAGACGCAGAAGTATTCATTTGCATTTGTACATAAATATGTGTGTAAATATGTACATTTACATATGCATATACAAATGCACATTAGGGTAGTCCAAAAAAAAATTCATGTGAAAAAGTAAAATCGTAATTTTTTTGCTCTCTCCACCTAGGATTGTTCTCTACCGAAAAAAATAGACCCCTATTTTTTATTTTGAAATCAAGAAATATTTAGAGGTCGCCCAAAGCGCTCAAAGTTTTCCATATATTTTATATGGGAAGAAAACAACCTTTCGTAGATACCATTTCTAGTCTCCTGAAGAAAACCAGAGTTTTGCGATCGAAAAATATTGATTTTCAAAAATTATATACTATTTCTAAATTTTTATTTTTTTTTATCGTATAAAATACATGGCAAATTTTGAGCGCTTTGAGCGATCTCTAAAATTTTTTTTTGATTTCAAAATAAACAAGTAAGAAAGGCTAAGTTCGGTCGGAGCCGAACATTAAATACCCGGCGCAAGTATTAAATATATGTTTTTTCACCCTTCCGAAACCTTCCGCTAGATGGTAAGCCGAGTTGTAACAATTTTGAGTAAATTAGCGTCCTTCAATTTCGAAATATTGAAGTTTCAAGCATTTCTTAAATTTACCGTTATATGAGAATCGGCCGTTATATTAGTCCGATTTCAATAATTTTCAACGTTTTGCTTACACGTGGCAAGTACAATAACCATACCGAGTTTGGTACAAATTGGTAGAACGGTTACCGGTATACTTATATGTGATCATAAGTGGGCGGTGCCACTCCCATTTTCCAAAATTTTACCATAAACG
>NW_016172182.1:0-3301 GCF_001687245.7 Rhagoletis zephyria | reverse complement strand
ACGGACAGACGGACAGACGGACAGACGGACGGACGGACGGACAGACAGACATGGCTTAATCGATTTCTTTTTTCATCCTGATCATTTATGTATACATTTGTCTATATCTATCTCGATTCGTTTTGGCTGTTACAAACAACCGTTATTTGAACAAAATTAATATACCCTTGTGCACAAGTGCGCTCGGGTATAAAAATATGGGTATATTTTTTCGATATAACAATCCTAGGGGGTTAGAGAATTGAAATTGCGACTATACTTGTTTTGGACCACCCTAATGTACATACATACATACATGGTATATGTACTTCCCCCTCTAAATAAAAACAATTTTGTCATAGGTCAGTGAATGCCCCAAAACTGCCCGTAGAGCTAAATCACTAGTAATTACGGAAATGCCGCTATCTTCCGTTTGAGGCAACCTTGGCACTTTACTACACCGGCTAGCAGAGCCAAATATACTCGCAGACGCACGTACACACGCACACATACCTGAACAATAGCAGCTGCCGATGAGGCTGAGCAAAATCCAGACACCAAATGTAATCCATAAATTAAATTTTGATGGCACTTCACAGTGGCAGTTGTAGTAGCTGCTGCCACTGTTGTTGTGAAAAAGCACAAATTTAGATTTTTGTAAACGTCGCTCACATTCCTCCATGGCTAGGTATTTATTTTATGTATTTTTTTGTCGTTGTTATAGTTGTATAGATTTATGGTAATTACAATCCCACGAGCAGCGTTGTATGGCAGAGGTCGAGGAGTGAATGAACCCCAAAAAACTTTGAAGTTATCTATGGGCTGCAACTAGACTTTTGTAAACAATTCTACATATTTTCGAGTGGAAAACTGCTGCATTATTTAACCCCAATTTTTATTTTATTTTTTACTTTTTGTATTCAGAATTTTCAAAACAGCAAGATATATTATTTGTTTACTTTACTTTTTTTTGCTTGCTATATTTTACGGCTAATTGCTTTTAATTTTTTTATTTATTTTTGCGATTTCCTCAAAATGGCAACGCTGTTTTGTCGGTTAGAGAGCGCACGAACGATCGCTTTTTGGCGTTTTGAGAGCGATCGACATTCGCTAATAAACTCGTTACACCAACACACACGCATAAGCGGGCCGCTGAAACTAGCCGACAACGCAGCCAATAACTGGTTTTTGTTGATATTCACAAACCTAACAACAACATCACATGCCGCGGCACACCTGCCTGTTCGCGCTGGAATGGCATTTCCCCAGCACTTTAACGAACGAATATGTACGAGCGAGTATTACTCACTGACGCTGACGCTGACGCTGACGACGACGACGACGACGCTCAGGTAAGCAAACGAACGCATAAACGCGCCGCGTAGTTACTAAGGTGAGTTTGCATGTGCGCGCGCGACTCACAAAATTTACCAGAGCGCCAACAACAGCAAACACTGAATTCGTTTTACATACACACAACTGCACCAAATTCACACAGATGCAAACATACGCAACCAAGAGATACTTGAATGGCCAGTTGTATACTTTTTAATTAATTTGGAATGCTCAGGCCCTTCTCTTGCTTCCAGTTTTTCTTTTCATTTGTTTGACTTTAAATTGGGAATGCATGCGCTCGAGAACTTGATTTATATGCATCAATGCACTTAATACTTAATTTTATTTCACTAGTGTTGTAGGTATCTTTGTATTATTTAGTGGCTAGAATCAACTTGTGTCTCCCTACAAACTTTAATTTCAGCTACTCGCTACTATATTTTTTTTTGTTATTTTCGCAGCACTGCTGGCTGCTTAAATGCTTTAAGCATTCACGAAAATTTCTTCACACACACACACATCTCTGCCCGCATTTCGGTTATGTTTTTTTTTCTTGGCTTCCCAAGCACTTTTCTTTCGATTTTTTACTAAATACTAAAATTATTTAAGTGTTGCGCCGCCATTCATTTTCATATCTCCATTGATTTCGATGATATATCTAATGTATCGCTAAGCAGGCATCAACTTATTTTCCATTTGCACAACACACCGAACGAAAAATTTAAAAAAATTCACAACGAAACCGTCGACTAGCGTGACTTCCGGTAGCACACGACTTTCGCACGGCACAGCACAACGAAATCTATTCACCACCAGCACAATGAAGTGCATTCGAACTCCAGCTGGTCGCGTCTTCAGGCCACGAAAACTCACTCATAAAACTCACCACTGTAAAATGAGTGAGATGCGTTAAAATCTCAATACTTGTGGGAAACCGATTGCTGGTTGCTCTTTTGCGCTCGCTGTTGAGTGTTTTTTAAATTGCGCCCGCTGATGGGTTATTTTTTTTAAGGAAACGGAAGTAATATTGCTGTCATAATGAGTGAAATAATTTATTGCCAATCAAAGGAGGTGAATTCTATATACTATTTACGATTGTTGATTTTCTACATTCATTTTTTAGCTGTCGAACATACGGTTTTGTGCAGCACGTCTACCCGCCTTAAAATTTAAAATTCTCTCTTTGGAACGAAAGCAATTTCGATTTTATGCAGTTGCGCGTGTCGCATGGGTTTGCAACAAGTGGGTTCCGAAAGTATAGTGACGTGCATGTACATACATACATTTGTGTACAGAATGTTGTTATTACAATACATATGTATGTACTTAAGTACATATTATGTCACAAAAGTTGCACGAGGCTAAGACGTACATATGAGCACTGTGCGGAAGTGTTTTTAAACCCGTGCGCACTTGTGCACTTGTGTGGAAATGGAAGAAATGGGACAGAAGCAACGCCTTCATCCCATATAACGATATTTTTGAAACACTCAAAAACGTCAAATTATAGGACTCGAGCTATAGATGTGCAATAAGGTTTTACTTTTTCGAAAAGGGTTACCACCTGTTAAACCCATAAATTCAAATCCTTTAATAATATATGCCATCAGATCCGCATCGTTCATTCGATTTTCAAAAGTGAGGTGTCAAATTAAAGGACACTTTTTCGAAAAGAGTTGCCACTACAAAAGAAAAAGGTACAAATTATTCAATAAGTTAAACCAATTACTAAAAAATCAAATTTTTTTTGAAAAGCTTTGTTTCTTAACTTCCTGTGGGAGGGTTGCCAACTGCTAAAAGAATTCAATTCAATTTGAAATAAAGGAATAAGGTAACGTAAAAATTTAACACAATATGGGTGCCAGCCAAATAAGTTTAAGAGGGAAGTAGTTTGTAAATATTTTGAAAAGGGTTGCCATCTGTTTGAAAAGTCAAATATAGTTAACTTATACACAATGAAATATTGAAATATGTCAAACGAAACACT
>NW_016172181.1:0-13405 GCF_001687245.7 Rhagoletis zephyria | reverse complement strand
ATGACTTTTATTTTCCCCCATACAAAATCGACCCAGCCTAATGTACATGGCGACTTTTTGCAGCTGCCGGGTGGCGATTTTTATGTCGCAAGCCGTAGTGACAATGTCCAAGGGAAGTACAAAATCCAAAAGAAGACCTAGGACATTTTTGGTATGACAGGCAATTTTTAGTTGTGGTATGCAGTTCGTTTCCCTTCAAAAAATTGTGAGACTATTCCGAGACAACCCCAACAATAATAATTCCGAGATTACTCTCAATCGGGTACAATTGGACATTAACTAGTCGCAAATAGTCTCATACGGGTATTATTGGATATCAATTAGTCCCCGACTCATCTCTAACGGGTACTAAGTGTTAATTATTTAATGATATGTACGCACTTACTCGATAAAACTTTATGTGCGGCGTTGGCACAGAGAAAAAAAACTGTGAACCCCGGTTGTGATATAAAGGGGGGAAGTTGGTCCCTTCATAGGACCAAGCTGATTTTTAATAGGGGTATTCTCGGAGTCTTACAAAGCCCTTCCACGGCTCTGTAAACCGTGCACCGTGCAGGGCTTTGCAAGACTGCGAGAATACCCCTAAAATAAAATTTTGGTACAATATGGCACCCAAAAATTTTAAACTTTTTATTCACAATTTAAATCATTAAAATTTAGTAGAAATTTTGGTCGTTATGTAGAGTGCTAAATTTTTATAAAAAAAAAAAAAATATAAACAAACGAAAAATAGCCAAAACTGGTAAAAAAATACCACTAAACTTAATCAGCTGGCCTCAAGTGTACATATGNAAATAAAATTTTGGTACAATATGGCACCCAAAAATTTTAAACTTTTTATTCACAATTTAAATCATTAAAATTTAGTAGAAATTTTGGTCGTTATGTAGAGTGCTAAATTTTTATAAAAAAAAAAAAAATATAAACAAACGAAAAATAGCCAAAACTGGTAAAAAAATACCACTAAACTTAATCAGCTGGCCTCAAGTGTACATATGCATACACTGAGAGAAAAATCAACCAAAAATTGGTTAATATTACCAAATTCAAACTTGAAAAGGAATCAACGTGACTTCTGGTTAATATTAACAATGCCTTGCTTGATATTTTCAACAATGATTTGGTAATATTAACCACAATTTTGTTTACATTGACCAAACTTTAAGTTGGCGATTTTTCGTTCGAATACGTTTATGTTCTGCACTTCACAGATGCTTTTCCATAATTCAGAGATACAAAACAAAAATTTTTATTATCATATTAACATGTTGCCTCTGACGAGATTAGCAAATAACAGCAAGCATCTCTACACACTCAGCTACAGCCGCTTTATAAATTTGTCTTCAAATGTTCAAGTTGAATAAATTTTCTTCGTCGTTTGATTTGGTTCTGCACTTCTCAGAGGCTTTTTCGTAATAAAGAAAAACCAAAAACAGAAAAAAAATAAAAATTTTGTATCGCGCTGACGGCATTCGTACTGCTGGAAGCCAACATTGCCATACATACGAATTCGTTCTCAAATCTTCAACTTGAATCAAATTTCTTACAATAGGCTTATTCACCATAAAAAAATCAAACCATAACTTGGTTGAAAAAACCATTGTGCTTTGGCTCAGTGGTCCTACAGACTTACTTTATTCGCCAAAAAAGCTAGAAATAAAAAAATTCCTGTATCGATTTGAAAGCGTTAATTTTTTAAATATTTATATCATGGCGCATTATAACCCTCAATTTATTTTTTTTTTCGAGCAATTTACTGTGCTTTAAAGGGTTAATAGTTTTTTCTAGCAATATTTTCTATACGAAGTAGCTTAAATGTAAACTCATTTTTCTATTACGTCATTGTCAATCACCACTAATTCCATGTCTCTTTCTTCTTTTTCTCTTTACAGGTAGGTGACAATGTATGTATACGAGTAATTGTACATAAATATTTATGGCACACCCAAATCGTAAGCCAATTTTTTTTATGTAACGAAATCTCTATTCTAACTACGAGCATTAACAGCAACAAATCTTCGAGTATAAATTTTTTGTTTGCATTTTTACTCGTTCTGGCATTTTTCCGCCTAAAATAATTAACTGTTGCTCACTAATTACTTTTAAAAATCACGGAGCTGCCAAATTGCAAAATTGTTTGTACGTACTTACAAAGGCTATGTAGGTGCGAGTATAAGTATATATATACTGATGAGGATTGAAGCATTCAATTACCGCCCAGAAATTCATTTGGTATTTTTTTTTTTTAATTTTTTTTTTTTTTGTTAGCTTAATGCAAAAAATTTCCAACTTTAAATCAATAAGCCTGTTACCGTAAAAAAAATTCTTTACTCATTATTTGCTGCTCATTAGCAATATCGTTTACGAATGTTTACAAAAATATTAAGGTTGGATATGCCAATTGAGTCAGAAAAGAAAATGTATTAAAACAAAACATAAACAAATAAAAAATAAATTAAATAAAAATTTAGCCTGAAATATGTAAAAAAAAAAAGTTTTTCCAATGAGCAACTCGTAATGAGGGGCGGTTGTTGATTTTATCGCCCCTTAATATTTTTGTTTACACTTAATTCTGCCTAATTTCCACACCTTTGCGGCAATTTATTGCAAACTTTAAGCAATTTGAATATTTCTTGGTGATTAATTTTTATAGTAACTGCTGCTATTATTTGGTTTTTTAGTATTGCACTATTTATTTTGTTTATAATTTTAAAAATTTATGCTTGTTTATATTAATGACGCAGGAACAAAGTTTAACCGGTTGTTTTATATCTATTTGGGAATATTCTTAGATGTACATATGTATATAGATACTGGCAAGCACGGACCAGAAAAGCTAAAACAAATAAGTATCTAGATATTTTATTTATTATTATTATTTATTATGTAGACCAAGCACGGTGGGTCAGAGAAACCTCTTTTGGCATTCTCAGATTAAATATTCTCTTCTTCCCTGTGAAGTTCATTTCAGAGACCAATGTTCATTTATTCCTTGGTCTACTCATGCAAAATGTATCAGCCGTCCTCTCCTGTGCTGGACAAATACATAGACTCTTCTCATGTAGTTTGGTATTGATCCGCCAACTAAGGAGTATGAAAAACTAAAATTTTTTTCACCGAAAATTATTAATCGATTAAGTTGGCTTTTTAGGAATTAGGATTGATTATGATCTTAGCGACTTCATTAAATAACATTTCACATTTGATTGAGTATTGTCTTTTACTGTTGCAAGCATAGTTGCCAACTTGGTGCTTTAAGCACTAGATTTAGTGCTTTTTGAAAATTAAAACGCCAAAAAAAGTTACTTAGTGCCTAGTGCCTTTTTTAGTGCTTTTAGTGCGTACGCAGCTAAGTTAAGTATTTCTGTTTTTCATTTCAAATTATTTGTACAAATTTTGATTTTTTGTTACCTCCTGAGTAAAACACACCGTTTCTGGGTGCTGAATCCAAATCTGGCCGCACAATTGCTCTAGCACTACAATTTTTAGATATCCTAACCTTAAAGTGCCAAAAAAAAAACGGATTTTGGCGATATTTGAGGTTATATAAAGGAAACATCAAATTTTTTGCTCATTTCTACTTAGGGCATCATTTTCGTTTGTTGCGATTCGATTTTTGTTCTCGAGATATACCAGCTTTAATGGGCAGTACTTCGGTACAACGTCATAAACATGAGTCATCATAGCCTGTGTAGAGGCTATTCAATCGTTATGAGCGAAAAAGTTTTGTGTATTGATTTATGTATGTATTCTTGTAAATATTGCTAATTTTTTGATTTTGTTAAATACAAACTGTTATAAAAAAAGCATCCTTTGATTAAAAAAAATTTGGTGCTTTTAATTTGGTAAAACGCCTTTTTTCCAAGTTTTTGGTGCTTTTTGAAAATCATAAG
This sequence comes from Rhagoletis zephyria, assembly GCF_001687245.7. Lineage (NCBI taxonomy): Eukaryota > Metazoa > Arthropoda > Insecta > Diptera > Tephritidae > Rhagoletis > Rhagoletis zephyria. The sequence goes on along the minus strand of NW_016172181.1, from coordinate 9,512 downwards.
TTGGCAACACTGGTTGCAAGATGGCAACATTGATCCGGATTAACGGCGCCGTTGCTCTGATCAAAAGTGTACCCTCACAGACGGCAGTATTACGAATTATAATTTTTTTTTAAATAAAATTAAACTAACAAATTAAATTAACTTGGCATGATGATTTGAAATAACAATAAATAAAATAAAATATTTAATACAAAAGTATGAAAAGCAGTCGATGTCTTTAAAGCGAAGTTGAGAAAGCGGCCCTGATTCAAATAAGTTGTATTCAATTGGCTTCCTATCTGAATTAGTATGGTGATTGCATTACTGACGACGAGTTAGGTGTCCAGGCTAGTTTTGTATGTCCTCTGTATTTTACGTTCTCTGAGTTTTAGTCAGCGTTGTCATCGACAAAGCCTCTTATCCGCATTAAGCTTGATAATTAACTCTCGCACTTAATCCAGATCAACTGCAGTTATTTGGCGAGATTAACGAGTTGATCATGATCAAGGCTGCCGTCTTTCTATGCTTTAATAAGGTGTACAGCATTGTAAAATCAATGGCGATGAAGACATCAGATATTTCGGTCATATGTGCCATAACATATACATATATATGCTTCGAAATCAGGGTTTATGGAGAGAAAGGGTAAAGAGCATATCAAGGTTCTCTCCCATCTAAATTCTCAGACAAGAAACTCATGCTGGCCACAACCCCGTTAGTAAACGAATTCAACCGGCCTTTGGACATAATTCTTCCTCGCAGATGCGACTGCAATACCATATTTGAAATGTCTGTCTGCAACTATGCCCTAAACACTCTATCCTTCTAGGGTGAAGAAAGTCTCTGTATTCTTTACTCACCACATTAGTAAATGCTGCGCGTAAAAGTATGCAATGTTAGATTCATAAGCAACTTGTAGAGGCTCGTTTGCTCATTATTTTATTCGCCAACTTAGTACTTCTCAAACGTCAAAGGCAAAATTGTATTTATGTATAACCTTTTTTAATTTATTTTCAATTATTTACAAAAGTGACCAAACTAGCTGGTAAGCACACCATTGTGATCTTTAATTTTTATTATAAGTATTCCACTTAATTTGCGCTCTAAAGTTGCTTAAAACATACACGTTTTCGAACCTGTCCGACATAGGTAATTGTATATCATAAACGATTCGTTAATTTAAATTTATTCACCAAAAAGCAATGCATATACATTTCAATATTTGACAATAAATACGAAAGCGGTTAAATACGAGTATTCTTAAATAATTTCAATTCGTTACTATTTTAACGATTTGCTTAATTAAAAAACAAAAAAACTTGCATTTTATTGGTTTAATAATCACCAAGAGATCTTCAAGCGAAACTATAAAAAATTCGCTTAATATTATTTAGATCGAAATTAACGATAATGTGGTGCTATAAAATGAAAATAAATAATACCAATGTGCATACATACATATGCATACATTAGACTGCATCACTTTCCATACAGAAAAATAAAATAAATAAAATTTTTACTGTGGGCGGCTGAAAAATTTACGTGCGAATTTTTTTTTTCGAGCGAAACTCAGGTTAAGACAAATTAAGATTTACCTGAAATGGACCGATTTAAAAATACCTCTAAAAATTGAGCTTTCTTTATCAACAAAAATAGTTTTTCTAAAGTATTAAAAAAAAAAAAAAAAAATCAACTCAGATGACAAAACGGTTTAAGCTTAAAAATTTCCAAAATATATTAAAAAAAAAAAAAAAAAATTCAACGGAATCATAAGATTTTTATGATGTTTTTAATTTTTTTTTTTCAAAAATTCATTTGAGAAAGTTTTATAACTCAGCCCAAAATCAGCTTCAAACTCCTCGTTATGATCATTCCGTTGAAACTTTTAAAAAATATTTTTATGGTGATTTTTTAAGCTCAAATTGTATTATCTGGAGTGATGTAAAAAAATAAAAAATAAAAAATTATGGTCTTTTCTTTTTTCCCGAAAAATGTTGCCTTCTCAGTGCCCTCTATGCTCAGATACTAGGGAGAGGGCTATGAAAAGGCAAAATTTTTTGTAGAAAAGAAAAACGCTACAACCCAATATTTTTCCGAAATATTTTGGTGAAATTTAAAATAAATAAATTTTTTAATACCGGCGGAAAAACCACAAATTTTTTTTGTGATACAGCCTAATGCATGCAGATAGATATCTATGTATATACAGAGACGTATATACATACATATGTATACATATATGCATAGGTATATTCATTTATATAGCCAGAAATAAACGCTTCAATAATAAAAAAACCTTCTCCAGCACATGGATGGCGAGAGAATTCCAAATTAATTGTTCTCATTGCGGTTTATGCATTTCTCAAGAATTTCGCAACACATGAAAAATTGCAAATAATTTTGAATATTGTTTTCTTTTTTTGGGTAAAATGAAAAATTAAAAAACCAATTAGTAAGTTTGAAAATAAAGCAGCCAGAAATATTTCTTTCCATAAACCTTCAGTTTTAGCTGCCATGACTTTGAGCGAAAAAAATGTGAAGAACATGAATTATTCACGCTGATATTTTTAAAACAAAACATTGAGGTGGGTTGAAAAATAATTTCATTATGCATAGTCGACGCGATCAATGGCGATCACGGCATCTGCGTGCGAGTACCTATCATCTGGCTCTGGCTGCTATTGATGGGCAAGCATTCCATTAGTTCACCTCTGCGCTGAAACTTAAATAGTTGTAGAAGGACAAGCGTTGAAAACAAGAAATTTCGAAATTTTATGTTCTTTCTCGTCTCCATTTTTTTTTTGGTATTTAACTTGTTTTTCACTTTAATGACACTTCGAATTGAAATGTGTCTCGATCGCCGCGGTGTGCTGTCGCTAAAACGCTTGTGTCGCTCATTAGCAGTTCTTCATCAGATTTTTTTCCTCCTAATTTTTTTTTGAGGTGTGTTGAGGTTTGCTCTGTTCCGCCGGTGATTTGACAAAAATGTTTTTAATTTTCTGCGCTCCTGCGATAGCTCGCCGATTCTTTGATTTGTTTGTTTATTTTTAGCTGTGCTCTTGGTTTGTTGGTTTCATGTCATAATTCGAATAGCTACAATTTTTCATAAATTTTTGGTTTTGTTGTCTATTTAAATGGCAACTTTTTGTGTAGTTCTAGTTCTGTTTATGTCATGTTAATTTACCTGCGACAATATTTAAATTTTTTTCCCGCAGATTATTCGTTTGGTTAGCGAAGGCAACGTTTGCTTTGTGTCAATAAAAATTTTAATTTAAAACTATGTTAAAAGCATAAATTTATACATTTTAGCGTTGATTTTTTTCTTGTAGTTTCTTTTTTCGAATTCATTTAGGCGAGCTTTATTGGCTTTTAAGAGAAACGTGCAATGCATTTTATGGTGCCAAACTATAGATATTTATTGAATTTATGAAACTGTTTTAAATGTAAAAAATAGAAAGGCAGAAAGTTATATTACTTCTATGGGTGAGGTGAAGTTCAGAGATAGCAATGGTGTAGGTAATGGATATAATGAAAGAAAAAGAGTGATAGAAATGTGATAGAGACAAAAAAAAAAATAGTGACGCAAATGGAAATGGGTTGTAATTCATGACTCCATAGGCTGCTAGCCAAATGCGCTGTTTTACAAACTCTAAAGGATGGCTGTACTGTCAGCGATAGGATCAACGAGAACAGCATTAGAGTCGCTCCTAGGTTGGACTCCACTTCATATTTTTGTCCAAGCAGCAGCAGCCTCGCGGAATTCGCAAACGAAAAATTCTGACGGTACTCGTAAAAACACGACACAACATAAAGGTATTTTGAGCGAAATAGAAGGCTTCGGAAGAAAATTCCAGGTCAAAATTCCAAACCGAGATGTCTGCTCAAATGGTTTACCTAAACTAAATCCCAGATATAGAAGGCTTCGGAAGAAAATTCCAGGTCAAAATTCCAAACCGAGATGTCTGCTCAAATGGTTTACCTAAACTAAATCCCAGATATAGAAGGCTTCGGAAGAAAATTCCAGGTCAAAATTCCAAACCGAGATGTCTGCTCAAATGGTTTACCTAAACTAGATCCCAGATATGTACACCGATACACAGACGGATCAAAGATGGATATCAGAGCAGGGGCCAGTGTCTTTGGACCTGGCACTAAACTTTCTATTGCAATGGATACCTGGTCCACGGTCTTTCAGGCCGAGGTACTAGCAATGTAAATTTGTGCCAGTCTAAACCTTGAGAAGGGCTTCAAAAGGCGCCGTTCTAGTTATCTTTTCAGATAGTTGGGCATCTATAAGGGCCCCATCCAGTAGGACTATCCAACTCTTGCCAGCAAGGAATACGGTATTACACGCTGGGTACTAGAACAATGCGGCATTGTAAGTAACGAGGCCGCCAACTAATTGACTAGGGAAGTTCATCGTGTGTACTTGTGTGACGGGAGCCGTTTTGTGGACTAAGCTGGTTCTCTTCGAGGCTCATAATCGAAGCGTGGGTAAACTCAGAGAGGTACTGGAGAGGTGTGGAGTTTTAGATTGGCCAGCCTTTTTTGATAATCCCTTTGATAGTAAAGATACTCACAAACCTCGTGAAAGGAGCAAACGGTAAGTTGCTTATTGGCTCTCACATGCACTGGATATTGGTCCTTCCACAGAGAAGGATTGCCGTTTTTGCCTTAAGAACGAGGAGATGTCGTCGCAGGTTAGTTTGAGTGCAGGTCCCGCGACCACGGCAGTATAGTACGGAACCTAGGGACTGTATTTTAAAACGAATTTCCGGATGCCTGTGTAGGTAAAAGGTTGGCGTGTGCGTATTAGGATGGCTGCCTCGGTGAGTGTTTCCAAAGATGAGGTAGAAAAGGTGTATGGCTGTACGCGCTGCAGTGTTTTGAGCTGAGTTCGATCTAAGTAGGTTTTATAAGCTGTCGAATAAAATCAACAAGGAGTGAATTTCTATAATGGCAGTCAGGCTGCGATAAAAATAATAAAATTTCCAGCAAATGCAGTACTAATACTTTGAAGCTCATCCGCTGTGGGCCTCCAGAACTTAGTAGGCTGCGGATTGGAGTCCTGGGAGTAGGCTTTTTACCGAGTATGGAGGCGGCTGCCATAATAGATTTTAAAAGATATTTTCAGTTTATCTTGAGGATAGCGATACTCTTCAATATTGATTTTATTTCCCAAAGATTGGCTTTGTAATTTGGTCGTAGTTTCTCTGGTGGGTAACCAGCTTAGCCTAACCTGTTTGCAAAACAAATTTATTCATAATGAATATTTTGAAATTTATAGCAAAATTTACTAAACCACTCTTCGTGGTCCTAACAAGAAAACTACATATATACATACGTATAAATATATGTATATTTATAAATATATGTTCATATGAATGTTTCTATATATACATTTGTATTTAAACAAAAGTACACACATACATTTGTGTGGAATCATATGCATATATTAATTAGCCCAAAGCTTGTGCATCAGTCACTCGCTTGCTCTAATTTATAGCTAAGCACACTGACTGACCGCACTACAAAATTTCGTATAGTTACCCAAATTAGTGAAATTGACATAAAGCCGGTTGAAGTGCCTGCCTGACTTAGCTGTCCGATGTTGGCTGTGCCATTTGTTATGCTAACTCAAACTAATACAAATATACGTACATACATAAATACATTTGTATATTTATACATACATATGTATGCATAATTAGCTCGATCAATGAAGCTCTTAAATTATTTCATTGTTTGCTCTTAAAAGTCAAAAAGAGCAAAAAAAAAAAACTTAAGTACTAATTCAAAATATTTTATTTTTCGTATTAGTTTTGTGTTGCAAGCGATTAAAAATGGTGTAAATGTTCTTTCTGAGCATTCAAAATTATTTTTTTGTTTGTTGTTTTTATGTGTATACATAAATTTTGTGTATGTATGTATATATTTAGATTTTCTTGTCTTGAGTAATCGCTTTGTGTGGGTGTGTAACATATTATCCATTTTATTGGCTCATAAATTCAAATTGCGAGAAATGCATTTTTATTCATCACATTACTCACGGCGTTTATTTTGAACGTCGAAGAAGATTTCTCGGGTACCCACTTATTGTTAGTTGGAAATTTCTTTTATTAAAGTGTGCTTGTTTTTAGACATATTTCGAAAGCATTCAGGGTGATTGTTGCATTTTGCTGGTAGTATGACTAGAGGATTGGGAAAGGGATATGTATAAATGTATGTAAACGATATTGATCGCAGATAGAGATGGCGATAGAAATAGGGAACTAGATACAAGAAAAAGGATGGAGATAGACAGAAAGATTTAGGGAAAGGTGTAACGGAAGGAATATAACCAGGCAGCGAAAGTTTCAAATAAAAATGGAAGGAGATGTAGCGGCAAAAATGGGTATAGAATAAAGCACAGAAATAAGAAGATGCTCCTTTATAAAACAAAAACGATGGATTTGCAAATAAATGCTTGTATTTTCGTTTTAAAGCCTGCTAAAGTTTTTATGTCGCGGCCTGATTAGTTTTTAAAAAAGTGAAAAAATGGTTAAGATAAATGTCTGAGCGAAATCAAAGCTTCAGACACATACAGTGGCGGTCAAAAGTGGATGAATTGGTGTTTTGTTTTTAATATTTACAATGTTTTTCAAACTAAATTTTTTGTATATGTTTTTATAAAAATATGTTTCATGCTTTCACAAAAAACCATATAAATCACAATTTAAAATTTTATACAGAATTTAGAAAAAATCCTCAGATTTGCATCTAAATAAGAAACAATCCTCAAATTTTTATCTAAATTTCGAGCTTTTTAACCAGAGTTTTATAAATTTTTTGGGTATGCAGTTAACAAATATTTTTTTTATAAAAACTTAAACCCTGCGTAGTGGAAGCGCGCACTACTTACCACACTACACCACAGCTGCCTACATTGATTTTTTTAACGGTATTTGAAATAAATGAAATCGGTTTTTTTGTACCGGTTGCCCATTTCGAAAAACCCGATTTTGAGTACCGGCGACTAATTTTGAGAAAGCGGTCGGTGTGGTCGCGCCTATCTTTTTATTATGGTACTTTCAAAAATGAAATCGGTTTTTTTTGCACCGGTTACCCATTTCGAAAAATCCGAATTTTTAGTACCGGTTAACTATTAGTTGAAAAATTTTTCTCGTAAAGACTTCCCTCTATAACAGTTTGCAATTGTTAAAATATCGCATTTTCCATTTTTTTTGAAAATAGGAAGTTTCGGCAGTTGCTCAGTTAGTTTGACACTACGAACTGGTTTAAAGAGGAAATGAAAAAATCAGAAGTAGACATTTCCTACACTTAAGTAACCCAAATTTCCTCCATTAGCTCGACTTGAACGTAATTTCACAAATTTAATTTTTGTGAATAGAAAAAAATTGTAAGTACAAGTCTTACTGAGACATTGAACTACATATACATTTTCATTCAGGGTCTGTTGATATGAAAAAATCTTGAATACGAAAGTAAAATGCAACTTTCAGTTCTTTTCATATTTTTAATTTTTGTTACATACAACTATTTTGTCCAACTGATTTTTTCTATCCAACGTTTATATGTACATGTACATATGTAAATGTGTATATAAACTCTTGCCACACAAAAGTCATAAACCAAGAGTCATAAAAGCTTTTCTTTCTTAACGCTTTCACAATTGATGTGCTAACAAAAAATTCTGCAAAATTTTACCGCAACACTAAAACCGTTTTTTTTTCGAAAACACTGAAAATTTATAGTCAATATTTATACTTTTACAACGTACATAAAATGTCAACGGAAAAATGCAACAAAAAATACAATAAGAAATAAAACAAGAAAAATATATTAAAGTGGCTCCAAATATTATGACTATCAGTGTGGAGAATAATCGCTTACCCGCTAAGGCTTAAGTCGTCGAAGTTTTTCTTAAGTAAATTTACATAAATTTTATGGCACAGCTTAACCCACTTTTCTTCGTTGCACACAAATACCCACACACACACACACACACACGTCTGCGCTCACCTACAGCTTAATAACTTTCTGTTTGAATGACACAATTTTCTAACCGGATTCAAGCGCAAAATTTTCACACTCCCAAGATTTTCATGCGCAGATAAACCATCTTGAGATAAGTTAGTGTCTTTGTAATTTTTTGTGCGACACTAAACAATCTTTTCTGTCAAGCTGCAAGTGTCAAGTGCTCAAGTGTCATTTTGTGTAGTTTGTCATAATGTCACGGACAAGAGTTAATAAAAGCGTCAAGAAAATATGGAAAATTCAATGAAGAACAAACAATGGATTGTACAAAAAAAAAGAAATCGGCACACAGCTGACCTGAGCTGTGAAGTAGAAAAAATAAATAAAAAAACATTAGTCACAAGTGATCGTACATATCGAAATGTGTCAGTTGCTGGCGTTGATGATAATTATTGTGCTTTATGCTTTCGTATTATTATTTTTTCTTTCTAAAGTCGCTGATTAGAAGGATGTTGCTAATGACAAAACGAATCTTATGCAGTTTATGCTAATGTTTTCGTATTTTATTTTTTAAATACACATATATATTTTTTTTGTTTCATCAAATGCTTATTTATATCTCGTTCGCTTACCTGTTCTGCTATATTTCACTTTTACGCTATTTGTAAATTTTATTTTTTATATTTTTTTTTGCTGCAGAAACATGTGATGAGTGCAATTTTGTCAGTCATAATGATGAAAATTTGCTTAAATTGACATACAAATTACAAACAATTTGGCAAGTGCTCAAGAAATTAACTGCAAATATAAAAGCTGTATAGAGAAAAGTGCGAAGCATCAAGGAGGTTTTTAATAACTACAGCAATAAAAGAGAAAATAAATAAAATTTATTATTAAAATTTGTCAACTTAATGTACATACTTAGGTTTGTCAGTTGAAACCTGATAGGCAGGTGAGATGTATTGAAGGAGAAATAATACTGGAATTCTATACAAATTAAGTATTGTATGACGTTGAAGTAAAAAGCGTTTGGTATCCTCCGAGTTCTATTTAAGTTGCATTTGGTGAAATATTCTGCACAACTTTTACTACCATCTTCAACTACTTGTTAACCAACTATAGTGGCATACTTGGGTAAAGTTCTTGAAGGTCTTCATATATTCTTGTTCATTAAATGCTGTTAGATACTACGGACACACAATTTTTCGGGTTCAAGCCCTCGTCAAAGCAACATCGCAAAAAAAATGTAGAAAAAAGGTTTTTTTCTTAACAGCGGCCGCCCTTCGGCAGGCACAGGCAGACCTCTGAGTGTATTTCTGCCATGAATTCTCATAAAAATGCTATCGCCCTTCGGAATCGGCGTAAAACTGTAGGTCCCTCCTCTTTGTGTGACAACATCAATGCGCACGCCCCGATTTGGAGGAGAAGCTCGGCCAAACACTAACATATTTGTAAGCGCCAATATGTTATTATTATTATTTCTTGTGAAAGAGATAGAGAGATAGAGAAACTCAAAGACGAAGAGAGAGAGGGAGCAGTTTTACAAAGATAAGTGA
>NW_016172180.1:0-13410 GCF_001687245.7 Rhagoletis zephyria | reverse complement strand
CGCCGGGTATTTAATGTTCGGCTCCGCCCGAACTTAGGTTTTCTTACTTGTTTAAATTTAATTTCTTTTAGTTTTTAGATTTTAATATTTTAAAATGGAAAATATGGCAAGTCCCACACCAAGCGGCATAAAAGTGATAAAGAGGGAAGGCTGTCGATGTCCAAAGCTGCGAGGCAGGCGAACGACGGCAAGTCGGCATTGCTAAGAGCCCCAGGGCTAACAAGTGGCGCGTCGTGCTTGGCAAGAGGATATTAATATTTAAAAAATCAAAAAGTTTTACTTTAACCATTGATATCTTCTTTACTTTTTACTTCCGCAAGATAATTTTGGTAGGGTTGAGATCAGCACAGAAATTTCTATCGAGCCACATTTTTGTTTTTGCATAGCTAGATTGTTGATATTCTAGAAACCGAACCCGAACTTCATGGCCAAACTAATCGGTCAGCGAACCCGACGCCGAACGCTCGGTCGGACACTAACAACAACCATTAAAATCCGTTAGAAAACTACGGTTCTTGATACAAAATCTATGAAGAAATGTTATGGGCACTGAGTACCCATGTCAGGTAGAGCTACGGTGACCATCCGTCCTGTTTTTTCAGGACCGTATTGTTATTTAAAGGTCTGTCCTACGTAGTTTTTAAAGCAGAAAAACCCTAATACGACGTCAGTTGCTCAATCAAAAGTGACACTTTATTTTAATGTATCTCGTAACGGAATCAATACTAGATGTCTTCTTAAAAACTAAAACAGAGTTGTATCTTAAAGTAGTTATTACAGAGGTTCATGTTTAAGTAGTAAACTTAGGAGTTAATATAATGCAGTATATACACTTATACTAGATATTATTGCTTCAATTCGGCCGTCCTGACCATGAGATCACCTGATCTCAAGTGCCTTTACTTTTTGCCTTCCGTCCCTTGAACCAAGGCTTCATATTTGCAACTGCCCATACTCATATGTATGGTATTCGGGACTGTTGAAATCCCTCAACATCTTTAAGTAAATAGCGATCATTACGCAAAACCCTTTTTAACGCGATATGGGCCTTTAAACTTCAGGATCAGTTTTTTAGGTCAACTTACATGGGAATCAAAGTTTTTAATAACTACATAATCACCCAGTACATAACTTTTACTATAATTGTGTAACTGTTCTTGACAATGAGCCGCTTTTCTACGAATATCCATTTTCCACCGAATCTTTTACTCTTTTTAATTGTTCTTTCAGCGAGTCAGTAACCTCGCCTCTTTGGTCAACGCTAAACAACAGCTCACTCGGATGTTCGCCTATCTTTCTGTGAACTGTGTTGTTCAAAGCATGTTCCACTTTCCCAAGTACTGCATCCCAGTGAACTCCTTTTTCAGTATCTATCATTTTTGAAATCATTGGTCCAAGGTTTCTGTTCACCCTCTCGACTTGACCATTTGCTTGAGGGGAACCTGCCCCTATTTTTATATGCTGAATTTTCCTATCTTCTAGAAAACTTTTAAATTCCTCGGAGGTGAAACAACTTCCCCTATCAGACACAATACGCTTTGGCTGACTGTAAGCTTTGAAGTAGTCCTTCAGGGCTTGAACAACTTCTTTAGTGCTTGTCGTCTTAGTCGGATGTAATCTCACGAATTTCGTAAACGCATCAATCACAACTAAAATGTGTCTCTTCGTTTTCAACGAATTATCAACAGGGCCAAAATGATCGATATGTATAATTTCAAACGGAGTATTTCCTTTGGGGATATTGTGTAAAAACCCTTCCTGTGGTCCACTTTTGGAAGAAAAAACAATGCATTTCAAACAATTTTTTATATGTTTGTCAACTTTTTCTCTCATTTTCGGGAACCAGTGACTTTTTGATATCAGTTGTACTTCCTTATCTATACCTATATGACCAGCTTCATCGTGGTATTTATATATTACTTCGTTTTCCATATCCTGCGGTACGTAAAACAAAAGATTACCGTCGTTTCCCTTTTTATACAAAACACCATTTCTCATTTCATGCAAATTGTGTTCTTTTTCCTGTAATAACTCCCGAAGTTTTTTTTTCAAATTATCATCTCTTCCGTGACAAATAACTAAATTTTCCTCGAAGGTATTTGCTTCCAATACCATTATATTTGTGCAACGACTTAATGCATCCACATGCTGCATGCGTTTACCGCCCGGTGCTGTAATGTATAATCAAAATATTGTAATTGTGAAATATTGTAAAGTGAATTACAGTCTGTCACGATTTTGAATGTCTTGCCTTGAAGATATACACGGAATCGTTGCAAAGCGCTAACAATAGCAAGAGCTTCTAATTGAAATCTGTAATACTTGGACTCAGTATCCGTTGTTCTTTTTGAGAAGTAGAAAACTGGGTGCATTTTTCCATCAGCTTTCTTTTGTAGTAAAATAGCTCCTAGACCTATCGAACTCGCATCAGACAATGTAACTCTGTATAACCACATTGGTCGTATAATGCAAGTACCGGTTCATCAGGACGCTTGGCTTGCACATACAGTTTAGTAAACAATTCATTCAACCTTTGGTGATCATTACTACAAATATCTTCTCCGACATTCAAATTAGGTGTCTTACCAGTATCACCCTCGATAGCCAATATCGATTTAAGATTTTTATCTGCTTCTGCACTATCGATCTCTCCCTTATTAGTACACTTTAGCTCATGATTATACTTATTTTCTGTATCCTCTATCTTTATACACACATTTTCGCTTAAATCTTTTTTATATTCCTCACTACTATCGATATATGATCTATCACTTTGAAACTCTCCATTAATTTTCTGAATGTTCGTTACACAACAATAAGATTCACACTCATTTTCAGCTCTCGAAAATTTAATGTTATTTTTGGAAATCAAAATCGTCTGATTCGCTTGAAGGAAATCTCTACCTAGAACTACATCATATCCCATAGAATCATCGGCAACCACGAACAAATTAATATCAATATTTTTTGTTTCAAAATGAACATAACACCAAATTTTTTTCAAAAATGTTTAGCTTGCTTTTATTTAATCCAAAGTAAGATACAGAAACAAATTCATCAAATTTTATTTTATTAGGCAAAGAAGACCGTTTGATAAAACTGATCGGGCTGCCTGAGTCTAATAGGCATTCTACAACTTAATCAACATTGATATAAGATCTTAAAGATAATGTCAAATACCTTACATAAGGATCTTCGTCGTCGACAACATGTACGACTTTCTTCCTGTCAGGACAAGTTGCCACCCGATGCTCCTTGCTTCCGCAACTGTAGCACGCACCCATCTCACGCTTTGGTTTCTTACACACACCAGCCATGTGACCCACTGAATTGCAATTATAGCAGCGTATTTCTTTCTGGGATTTTACTTCGCGCACTTCAGCTCCACACGTCCGGAAGCTTGCAATAGTTGGGCTTTGGTGTTGTAACACTGATATATGCCTGTACACGTAACTGCTCGTCGGGGATGCCCTCGATGATGTGGTCGATTAGTTCAGCTTCTTCCATTTTTAAAACGCTATTTAATGCAATTTTATCGTTGTAATATTTTAAAAAATCTCCAATTTGCCACTTGCACGCCTCAAATATTTTTCGCAAAATCATTTTGTTTTGATGCGGTGGGAATACATTTCGACAAGCGATTTTATGCTTTCAACCAAAAACTTCGATTTTGAGGGTAACCACACTTGGGCTTTTCCTTTGATACGGTTTACCATTAATGCCCACATTGCACTTTCGCTTAAATTGTATACATCACCAATGCTTTTTAGCTGTCGGACCCAAACGTCGATATTTGCATTTCCATCGTACTCCGGTAACATATCCTTCACGACATCAAATGCTATTACCCCTACGCCATATTTGCTTTCAACACTAAAGCAATTTTTTGCAATGTCAAAGCTGTTGCTTGCTGGGTTAATATTCACTGCGTTGGCGACGTTCGCTGCGCCGCCACTGTTTGCTTCGAAACTACCGCCACTCGCTATATTAGCCGTGTTTTAGAGTAAATAAGGACCTCTTCTGTCAGAAGTTACCAGTTTATGGTCTGATTATGGCAACTTAACATAACTTGCAGGCTCTCACTTAAAAATGCTCTCAAATGGATGTTGCTGTTAATCGAACAGCCGAAACTTAACGTAACTTAAGCTAAAATTAGTCAAGAACGTAAACCTACCGGTGCGTAAACCCGAGTCAGCTGACACGATCTGTCTTACCAGAGCGCCATGTAAATGAAAACTCAACACCGCAGAACTTTTCTGTAGCTGTAGCCCGTAGCGCAGAAATCTGCGGAATTTAGATTTTTCCGTGTCAGCTGATTTCTCTTTTCTATAAATGGTTGCCACTTCGTCACTTTTGTAGATGGTAAAAAAGTTATAATTTCCTATTCAAAATACGTTTAAATATTTGAAATTTACTATTGAATAAGGTTTTTTGTTGAAAACTAAGTAGTTTATATTTAGCTACGATCTATTATAGCACGAAAAATTGTAGTTGAAAAGGTAAATTTTTGAAAAGGCATTGATGAGTGGCAGCACTGTAGTAAGCAGCACTGTAGTAAGCAACACTGAGGGCTCCAGTAAACGACAAAATTCTGCGTATACCGACTGCGTTTAAGTATACGTTCTGCGTTCTTGACTAATTTCAGCTTTAATGCCATGCCGAAATCTGTTTCATTTTGTTTCTCTGAGTTCCGTTAAATTAGGTTAAGTTGCCATAATCAGGCTTTTAATACGAAGAGTTGATCGGATAACAAACAATAAGCTGGCGCAAAGACACGAGCTAGTCCGCTACAGCATGACAGAGGAACACTCCAATTTACCACAAATAGACTACAATTTACCACAAATAGACTACATGGTCCAACGATTTTTGCAGGGACATAGATCCTTACGAATTCGCTGCGATTTGTTACGATTCGCCCCGTGCATTATAACCAAGGTATTTGTCAAAAGGCTTTAATTCAAATTTATTACGGCTTTGGCGACACCTAGCAACGTAAGCATGTAGTACTAAATAATTATGATTGAATAAAGTTAAATGTATTCTTGCGGCATCTAGCGTCTTTCTCAAGTAACTTATAATTTACCTATAATAGCGCCATCTGCAGTATGTAAAGGGTGCGTGTCGATAATTATTGGGAACCACAATCAGTGTTGCCAGAATATCGTTAAGATACATTTCCTTACACTCTCATTTATGTAGATATTCATGTATGTATGTATGTATGCATCGACTAATGTCCAACCGAGCGTTCGGGTTCGGTTTCGGTTACTTAACTCTTCGGCCATTATTTTTACAAATTATAGGACTTCATTATAATTTTTTTAAGTGCCTCTGTAGCGTTTCTGAAATTTCATTTACAATATTTACAAAACATTGCCTCGTGAAATATGCAACGCCAGAATTTCCACAAATCTTCATAGCTGAATTGAAATTGAAATTAAACTGCATTACCCAGGTACCTATAATTGCGGAGACAAGAACTAGTAACATTTTTTGGTAATAAAATTTTACAGCTACAAAACTATCGGTAACGTGCAGCATAGACCTGTTACTGTTTTTTTTCTGGCAACTTTTTTTCTTGTTTAAATCTTATTTCCTGCCGGAAGTTTTAATGCCCTATACAACTTTTGGCAAGTTGAATTTTCAAAACCAATAGAATAAGGGAGGAGATTATAGATATAACTCTTGTAACTAACTCCAACAATGTTAGGGTTGACGGCCATCACGTCTCGACAAAATGCTCTCTTTCTGATCTCCAAAGGCTGAATTATAACCACTTTATCCAGTTGGTTGGTAGAACGCCCCCCGTACACGATGGAGCCAAATTCAGTTTATCAATTGGAGGGAGCGTTACTTTGTCTAACCAACTCTCTTAATGAATGTTGCATAGCAACGCAGGGAAGACGAGCCACAGTACTGCAAACGATTTTAGACACATCAGCCTCTTATCATTCAGCGAGGCCCAACATGCCCACCGCAAAGGTAGATTGGTTGAAACAGCCCTGCATGAGTTTTTGGGAGCATGGACCAAGTATTAAGCAACAAGGAATACGCGCTGGCAACTTTTTGGACCTGGAAGGCGCTTTAACAATGTTAATTTGGCGTCCATGTACTGATCACTCTCTGGATCGACAATATGGTGAGTACCAGAAGCATCAATGGCTCCTTGGGAACAACAGAAGTAAACAAAACAGCCACACGTGGTACCCCTCAAAGAGGTTGTTATCTCCCCTGCTGTGGAACGACGTGCTAAACGAATTCCTGCTCGGCATATCGAAAGCCACTAAGGTCGTTGCTTATGTAGACGACTTATTCATTCTGGTTTTAGGGAAATTCGTCTCCACGGTCAGCGGGATTCTACAATCTGTAATTAACGATCTGGCAGGGTAAGCAGAAAGAAATGGTCTAGGAGTTAATACCACAAAAAACCGAACTTGTTATGTTCACCAAGCGCTATAAGGTAGACCAATTTCGAACTCCATCTCTCAATGAATGGTCAAAAGAGGCAAAGTTTTAGGGGGTTATTCTCGACTCTAAACTTTCTTGGAAAAGGAACAGCAAAGAGCGGAGAAAAAAGGCACTCAACTCGCTCTGCTCGTGTAAAGACTGGGGTCTGCGACCGCAGAAAATACACTGGATGTATATGGCTATTCGCACCTATGTCGCGCTGGTATGGCGGCAGGCGGTTGACACCAAATCCATCTACTCAACCTGCAATAGGTACAACGAAAAGCATGGCTTTGCACAACGGGGGCGATTTACTCAACGCCCCAGGGGGCGCTAGAGATAATCCATAACATTCCACCCATAGACATGTACGTTAAAAGCACCGTAGCTAACCGCGCTCTACGACTCAGGCGTATAACAGGCTGCGAATAACTTCCAAAAGTCACGCCACAATCCTCGACAGAGTGAGGGTGGAGTACAGTAGCTGTAACTATCAGTTCATGGAAACTGATTTCAATCAAATTTCGATGTCCATTTTCCCGAGAGAAGGGACTGGGGATTTGTTGTTGCTCTCAGCGATGACGAAATACCCGCGGACGGCTCCAAAATGGATGGAAGTTATTGTGAGAGATTCCTTATAGACGCCCAGATCACTGCAGTTTTTTCAGGCTCGAGATATATGCAATCGACATGGGGCAAGTCTGGCAATGAACGGTGACGGTGACGGTTTCGGTGACGCAATGGAAGTTGTTACCTTCGCTTTTACATAAGTGTACTCGATGTATTTAATCTGGCAACGCCAATTTGCCATAGCAACGGTGTTTATTAGCTTATTTACAAGCAGCAAGATTTCATATGAAGTTATTTCAATCTTAAACAAATCAACAGTGCCCACCTTTTGTAAACAGTATAAAAACCAAATAATAAAAGAGTATTTAACGCGCCACAATGGAGAAATTACTCAAATCTATCAAATCTAAGAGACAAATGATAAATAAACAATCGAAATTTCAACTACAAATTTACAAATTTTTTCTTTAAAGTTGTATACATACATACACACTAAAATATATTTTAAGCAGGCCTACGCATTTACTCAGTGTAATTAAATTGTGAACACATTTACCTCACCCGCCGCTGTCCAATCGTTATTTTTGATTACGCGCGTGTCGTTAAAAGTAATTAAATTTAATTTAAGGAACTCAAAATCCCATACCAACAATGCCAACAATACCAACTCGAAATTTTACGCGCGTGAAAGGTGGTTCGGAAACGGAGAATGGCCGCATCGCCAATATGCTGGGATTGGAAGCCAGTGCGCCTAAAACGCCCTTACGTTCCGAAGTAAAGGAAATGGAACTGACATGGAGTGCTGGTATGCAATGCTGCCCCGCACCGCCCTGCAAATACTCGTTCTGGTGGTCATCACCACCGAAGCCAATGGGCAAAAAAGCAAGCAAGGCCCAAAAGTAAGTACACGGCTAACAAAGCCACAGGCGAATAACAAACGACAATTCCTTTACCGAAAATAGTATGAAGGCATAGCAACCAATTTCATTATTTATGAAATGACGCCAGTAGGGCAACGACTGGCCAAAATTATTAACAAAAACTTAATTTTATCAACAACATTCTTTGTTTGTAACAGCATGTTATTAAAAATTCATACATATGTATGTTTGTATGTATTTGTGTATGTATGGGCACCTGTATTTGAAGGAAGAAAAGGTCGTGGAAGGGCTACAACGCTTGTTCACTTTCTCTTACAATAGGCACGCGCGGCGTTGACTTTCACAGGTCAATAAAACATAAAGTAAACAAAAATAATTCTTTCCGGTTCTCCTCCCAATGCAGGGTTGGCGGAATTCGCACTCAGCTATCAATTCAAATAAATCCCAATACAACCTGTGATACTTTTGGAATTTTATTTACATGTCTACCAATGTCATTATCAGGGAAGGGATTTTTAGAACCTAAACACCTATCAAAAAAAAAACCAAAATAAAATAGCGAAATGGGGCAGGAAAAAGCATTAGAAATCGCAAGCAAAAAGGGCAAAAGATGGCACGAAAAAAAGACAAAATCTGAAAAATTATCTAAAAATGCATTTATTATTTTGAAATGTTTATTTTACAAGTAAAAAGAGAAAAATTAGGAGCTTGTTTCATTACATGAAAAATTTCTACATTAAATTTTGGCTATTTTCTCCTTTCGAGTTTTTAACCAGGGTTCGTATTTGCACACAATGCGCAGCATATCCTAACATTTTACGCTCACACACGTGTGCTGTGCAAAAAAAATTAAAAACTTGCTCACATCACATGTGTGTGCCATAGCGTTGCCGAATTGACGATTTCATAGAAATTCAGAAAATTTTAGGAATTTTACTTACTCATATGCGTTATGCCATTCGGCAGCGGGCGGATTTAAAATTGAATAAATCGAACAGCTGATTGCAGTTTACCAACTATTAGGAAAATTATCAAGCTTCCTTTTCACGATGATTCATTAACTGGTACACCGATAATAAAATAATTTTATACAAACAAAATACATTGGGGAAAATTACCGAACACCGAGTACCAAGCCCAGTGTGAAGACCCCTACATAAAAACTGGATCAAAACCTTTAAAAACTTAAAACCAGTGGTGTTCAACTATTTAAAGGCAGTTGTGTTTTAGATTGTAGTTTTAAATTGTCGTTAACAATTGCAAATCCACTTTTATTAACCCATATGCAATGTGGGTTCCATTTGGTTTTGCAATGTGTGGTCATATTTATTGGGCCGTATGCATAAGACCTAAGCAAATGCTTTTTCTTAAAATTGCAGACCTTTTACTCAGTTCGTAAATGTATACAATTTTAAGAAAACTCAATTGTTTAGTTTTATGCATTCGACTCATTGTATATATGTAATTCCTTTGTATTTTTTACTTTGTTAAAAAAGCCGCTGTGGTGTAGTGCCTGCTTCCACTCCGCTTCGCCTGGGTTTAAGCCCTGATCAAAGCAACATACCAAAAAAATTTAGAAAAAAGGTTTTTTCTCAACTGCGGTCGCCCCTCGGCAGGCAATGGCAAACCTCCGAGTGTATTTCTGCCATGAAAAACAGCTTCGCATAAAAATACAATCGCCGTTCGGAGTCGGCGTTAAAACTGTAGGTCCCTTTTCTTTGTGTGACATCAAGGCGCTCGCCACAAATCGGAGGAGAAGCTCCGATTTTTCGACCGAAATTACAATTTTTTTAGGGTAAAGTGATGTTTTCTGTCATATAAAAAACCAACAACATATCACTTTTTATTGAATTGTCTTTTAAAAAATAACTTTTTATAAAATATTTATTTTAGAAGAAATTTGTATAAAAATCGGCTCACACTGGAGCTGGAAAACTATCGATGGCACTATCGATAGAATCGATGGTTTTTGACTATCGAAAACATCGATGGTTTTGTAAGCACTATCGATAGTTTTCACGCATACATATATTATACATAATATACATACTTCAGAATGCAGATGCTACTTGAAGCTAAAAATCGTTGATAAACTTTTTTTCCTTAAAATAAGATCGTCATATTTTAGCCATTCCGATCTCATTTTTATGAAAGTTGTTATGTTTAATTTATGGACTGTTTTATTAAAAACTATCGAGTGACTATCGACTATCTAAATTTTACAGCTCTAGCTCTACCCTGCAGTAAAATTTAGAGACAGTCTGACAAAGCGCTAGTTCCGAACTACATATCTCAGAACTATCTGTGAACTAGTGCAAAATGAATACAGAGCGGAACAGTTGGAACTTAAAATGCCCAAAATTTAATTTCAGAAACCTAAACAATTTTCCAAATATTCTTCTTCTTATTATTATTTGCCGCTGTAGCCGCCCAAGCGAATTTGGCCGAGTTCAGCAAAGCATGCCAGTCGTTTCTCTTCTGTGCCAACTGACGCCAATTGGAAACGCCAAGTGAAGCCAAGTCCTTCTTCACCTGATCTTTCCATCGCAGTGGGGGCCTTCCTCTTCCTCTGCTACCACCAGCGGGTTCCGAGTTGAATACTTTCAGAGCTGGAGCGTCGGCGTCAATTCGAACGACATGGCCAAGCCAGCGGAGTCGCTGTATTTTAATTCGCTGCACTACGTACGTCGAAAAGGACTTTACTCAGTCCAAAGAAGCACTTGTTGTCTAGAGCGTTTCTGCGTTAGATTTCCATGCTGACATTATTATCGGTGTTAATGCTGGTTCCGAAGTAAACGAAGTTCTCCACTTTCTCGAAATAATAATTGTCAACAGTGATGTGGGTGATGACAGGAAATACTTCGTATTGTCCTCGTTTACCACCAGACCCATTAGCTTTGCTTCCTTATCCAACTTGGAAAAAGCAGAACAGACTTCGCGGTTTTTGTTACCGATGATGTCGATGTCATCGGCATAAGCCAGCAATTGCACGCTCTTGTATTAAATTGTTCTTGAGCGGTTCAGTTTTGCAGCTCTTTTTATCTTCTCCAAAATCAGATTAAAGAAGTCACATTAAAAAAACTCTCTACACATTACATACGTTTTTTCTTGCACTCAATGCCTTGATTTACTAGTTAGCCTAGAATCCAGAAAGTTTGATATCTTATTCGATTTTTATATATACAGGGTGTCCTAGATCACCCGTCCACCCCCTCTAAAATGGAAGGTCATATTTTTATTGAAAAACGCAAAATCATGACCTCCCAAATCAGTAGCTCGTTTCTGTAACAAATCTCTACCAAGGCGAATTGAGATATGAATTCGCCGCCCTGTTCTCTACTGCTAATGGGTAGTAGAGAATGGCGTATCTTCTCTACCAGTAGAGAAATAATCGGTAGAAAAGAGTTACAGAAACGAGCTACAGCAAAGTTCTATCTTTGGTGGTATTACCGATTTTCGGTTGTGGATTAAACTGACCGAAACTATATTTTTCTGGGCATACGTACATGGTTTTACTACATATTCGGAATCTTAGGATAAAAATACGTAACTTTTGTTTGCAACCTTTTTCGCGGAAGTACCCTTTTCGACCTCTAAATGACCTCCGAACTTCAAACCATCCTAGACTGCTTAAATGAATTACTAAGTGGGGGGTGCTCTATCTTTTGGTCGTCGTTAAATCGTTAAACAGACCGGAAGTGCATTACTTTAGCCGGAAGACTACTCCAGAAAAAAGGTAGAGCTTCGCCAATTTCGCAGATCCTGTTTTTACGTTTTCAATAAAAAAAAACATTTCCCTCCATTTTAGAGGGATGGTCTAGGACACCCTGTATAATATTTAATGTATTTTATGTGAGATATCTTGAATAAGTGAAGGAGTGCGTATTTAAATTAAATGGAAGTGGGTTCTGGATGCAAAGAAATTTTTGTTTCCTTTAGCTGTGAGTGGTTTATCTTCCCTTCTTTGGGGATGAATATAACCTTCACTTCCCTCCATGCTTTCGGTACATATCCGCTTTCTAAGCGTCTTGCGAAAATGCTTGTCAAATGGGGCACCAGACTCCCGCATAAGCATTGTAGCATACCGGGAATCACGCCATACGGTCTGCTTTGAACGGATCGAAATATTTGATGGCCCGAGCTACTTTCTTATTATTCACAATATCTGAAACCTCTTCTAAAAGAGCACTAGTCCGATTTGTCACATGATTGCTGACAATTTGGTCCATGCTGCCAGGAAAGTGGGTGTCTATTAAACATTCAAGAGTTTCCTGGCTGGAGGCCGTCCAAGAGTCTTCTGGTCTCAAGACACTTCCCAGAGTCGCGTCTGGCCTAGTTAGTACCTTGCGGAGCCTCGACACCTCCTTAGTGGTCTCCAGCGTTCCGCAGAACTCTTGCCATGATTCTTTCTTTGCAGAACTAATACTACTCCTTCACTTGGTCAGGATGGCGTTTAGACGATTAACTACCCTATCAAGATTGGCATGCTCCTACGGTTGCTAGACGTACTGATTTTATCAGTACAGTACTGATTTTTCAACTCTGGTACTGATTTTATTCATTTCTTCAACCAGTTTCAATTCAAACAAAATACTTTAGAATTTTCTTAAGGTTTTCACATATCGTTGGAACTTCCTTAAACTGTACTGTAAAAAGTAAGAAGAAAATAGTTTTATTATAGTCAACATGTTTTAGATAATGTTTGATTTGCCCAAGAAATTAATACAACAACAAGATCAATCGTTTTATAGGCATATCGCCGGGTCGTTACGTACCAGTTGCGATAATATGATGGAGCTTAAATTATTTAAAAAGAAGGCTGACATTTTTTTTTGTCGAGGGTTGTTAGTTATCTCGAAAATAACTTTCAGTTTAATAACAACGAATTTGAATATTCGAATGGCTTTTGCCTATAACTTAAAACTCTCTAAATTTACTGACATTGAAAGAGTTTTAGATACAGGACATAGAGTTAGAATTCTTAGTCTTTGAAAGTTTTTGCGAAAAAATTATTTAAGCCATGAGGAAATATAGATGAAGTCCTTAAAAGTGTTACTTTTTCACAGTTAGAAAAAATATTTAATTTTGTTTTTTTCAATAGCACACTCCAACGAAGCTATTGAGAGGATCTTAGTTATAAAGTTTATTTCCTGGCACAAATAGAAAAACCGACTTCTAATTAAAATTTTTGAAAGTGACTTTCAAATCAAAAGTAATTTTAAAATGAAATGTGTAGCAGACCCGGCGAACTTCGTCCCGCCCAAAATTAATTGTTTGTATTGAAATATTTTGGTGCAACATTTTCACCAACAGTTCAAGTTCATGATTTTCAGTGATGCATTTATCTTCTAATATTACGGTTTGGTGGTTGTCAGAAGACATATATCCATCTTAAATAACCTAGCAAAAGTGTATATGCATACAAAGATACGTATTAGCTTCAGTGCATTTAAACGGCGACATGACCCTTTTGAAATAGCCTCAATTTTCTCTAAGAGTATGGGATTGA
>NW_016172179.1:0-13411 GCF_001687245.7 Rhagoletis zephyria | reverse complement strand
TACTAATGCATGAAAATCCTAACCTCAAAAAAATCACCCGTTACTACTCTATGTGATGGACATCAGCTGCGGGCGGCAGTTTATTTTGAATACACGATGATTTTCCTAACTTCGAATTCATTACCTGTAGCTACCGATACAGATATAGTCGATAAATGGTAACACAATTGACAATTTTAAAATCACCTAACCAGTCCTAACCCTCCAATCAGGCATCTTTAGTTTTTAGGCCAGTCAGCATGTCATTATAAGAGCCCAAGGGTAATATCTCATAATAACAGCAATTTCTAGTGACTTTTACGAAATGGATAAAAACGTCAGGGGTCTACAAGTCAGGGGTCAGTTACACTGTAAGCATGAGAGGGGATTTTGCTATGCCTACCTAGTTAGCGGCCGCAGTGTCGGAGTGTTTAGCGGTTCGCACTATCATTCCGTAGGGCCTGAGATCGAGTCCAGTTTCCTAAAAACATTAAAAAAGTAAAATATGAGAAAGATAGTTCTAATAGCGGTCGTCGCTCCGCACTGCCAAACTTCCGAGTGTATTCTGCCATGATAAAAAGGTTCTCATAAAAGCCCAATCGCCGTTCGGAGTTTGCGTAAAACTGTAGGGCGCCTCCCTTTTGTGTAACATCATCAAGGCCCACGCCACAAAGCACAAAGCAGAAGCAGCTCGGCCAAACACTAACGCATTGTGTAAACGTCAATCTATTATACATATTTACTTAATCAGAACATTAACATCATACGATTTTCCGGCTATCTATCGACAGTAAATCAAATAAATTGTAACTGCCCCTTCGACTAGGGCAGCCCCCTTGGCTTACACATCCACATTTTATAAATCATATTTAATTATTCATTTACCACAGACTTGAATTATTTATTAGCAGCTTGAAATATTATATTTCTTTCACTCAGCAAGAAATGAAATGAATTCCGATGCTTGATACAGATAAGGAATCATAAATATTTCATTGATATTCAAGTACACTAATTTCCATATTTGTACATATGTAAGCACATAAATCTACATGAAAAAAAGACATGAATTGAAATTAGTAAATAAATTCATGAAGTGCAAACATAGGTACAAGTTTCAAGGATATTTAGAAATTAATGAAATTATTTGTGCTTTTGTGTGCCAGATTGACGCTGATATTGATGTTGCGGAAGCAACATTTTTTTAAGTAAAACCTCTTTCGCTGCATGAGAGTGATTTTTCATGGTCGTGCTTGCCACTTTTTCACAACGTTCGTCCCGGATAAAACATTCCACAAGGATGAGATAAAATAATGTACATAGCAAGAATAATAATACATAGAACACAAGATTGCTGAGAGCAACTGGCTGTCCCGTCACATTATTACACATTATTATGGGAATGAGAGTCTAAATAATAATTTTGATGAATAAGAGGAAGAGGTGAACAAATGGTAATTAAGATGTAATATTAGATAGAATTGTACCAACTCTTCAGCTGCTTAAATTTGAACGTACATTCGGTACAAGCACATTATTTTAGGTACATTTAGAACGTAGTCAAATATTCGGGTGGTTCACAAGGTGTCGTGCTTGTCGTATTGTTGTATGTTGTAAAGTTTTTAACGGCTAAATAAATGTTTAGAGGATTTGAAATCACCACCAACTATTTTTTAATTGTGTGAAATTTCATAATAAAACTTTTATGTTAGCTTGCGAATTCCTTAAATATAGTTCTAGCCGTTTAAAGTTTATGACATACAACAGTACGACAGTATACAACACCTTGTGAACTCCCTAATTGTTTCGTGTAAGTCCAAAGGAAGGAAGATGTAGTCCCCCAACTATCAAAAATGTCTACACATAAAAATACATGTTTACGGTTTACGTACGTGTATCTACTTTAAGGTACAACTTTTCGGAAAATAGTACAAAATTAAAATTTATTGTGACGTCAACGAAAAGGTGGATGCTGTCAAGTCGACAAAGAGAGGATTAGCAGTCGACGGAAGGCGTCACCTTGGTTTCACTGGATCGTGTGTACCAGGGTTGTTGCGAATATTCGTATTCGCATTCGCAACCGCGGAGCTTCCACATTAATTTTGACATTCGCATTCGCTTTCGCATTCGCAATAATCAAAGCGGATCTTTTGCGAATGCTAATATTGAAGGGACCGACACACAGTTATTTTTTTAAGAGTTAAACTTGGCCAAATATTGACAAATATTTAAATAAAATATGTTAGTTAATTAGCATAGAACAAACTTTGGGTCAGGTATATGAATTTCTTTAGTACTAAATTATAAAAAAAAATAAGTAGAGGTGGTAACCTTCGTTCGTTATTTCTGTTAGCTACTTAAGTTAGCTATTTAAGTCCTCTTTCATATGATACCAAAATTCTTTAATTTAGATAAGTGTTTTGTGTTTGTTTATTATACGGAAAGGACTTTTATTTCGGAATAAAAAATATTTGGCCAAGCTTAAGTCGTAAAAAATAACGTGTTATTTTCGGTCCCTGGAATATTGTGCAAGTGCACTGATAAAACACGGAAGAAAGTATTAAAAATGAATTACAAAAACTAAAATCGAAAAACGCTGATGACGTTACAGGTTCTCCAAATTCAGAAAGAACCAAATGAATGAGAATGAAGAATTCTTTGGAAAACAGCGGTGTTTAAACAACGATCTTGCCATGATACTAGATTGTGAAGATGAAAGCCAAGAGTATACATCCGACATTTACAGCCGCGACGCATTATTGCACCGCAAAAAAAAAATAAATATAACTGAAAGTCCTCTCAACTGATGCAGCATCAATCGAGAAGAATTAACCATTTTGTCAAGTTTAAAGTTTTTCACGTTTATCGCCTCGAGCGAGTAGTTATTTAGAGGCGCAGCTTTGATTCACGACCCTTTAAGAAACAGGCTGTGACCCGAAAAGGCAACAACATTACCTAGTTTTTAATAAAAATTTTTTATTAAATACAATCTTCCAATTTTTAAATTCATGTACTAAAAAAAAACATTATAAAAGATTACTACCCTTTCCATGTTTTATTTACCTAAATCACCTAATTTACTCACCTAAATTATTTCTTAGAAATACTTGACATCCGCATTCGCATCCGCATCCGCGGATGTTAGCTTTTAAACATCCGCATCCGCATTCGCATCCGCGGATGTCTAAAACTCCACATTCGCAACATCGCTAGTGTGTACACACGTATGCACATACCCTGCAGTGAAAAACTAAACCGGTCACTACAAATACCAGTTCCTTAACAAATATTACTCCTTCGACAATTTGGAGCAATCGTTAAGAATTTTTAATTTTAATCCGTGTTAGTTAAAATAATTTTTAAATTTCAATATAAATTATAAAATTTGAAAATCTAATTTCATTTGAGAAAATACATATTTATGTAAAGAAATGCTCTTGCCATAAAATTTAATGAAAAAAAAATATTTTTGATTTTAAATTAAGTTAACAGCAAAATACAATTTTAAAATAAGCTTTCTAAGCATGATCGACATCGGACCATAAATACTGGTTTAGTAAAGATCTCGACTCCTGCGCCACCTATCGTAAAATTTGTTCGTGGAGCTATTCCTTTTCATGTAATTAATATGCATACGTTCTAAATATTAGCAAACTCGGATTATAAATACGGCGTTTTCAAATATCTGGACTCCAGTGCCACCTATCGGATTAATTTGTCTTTCGTGTTGCATTCCATCGAGTTCTGAACCAACTGTAAAGTTTAAAGTCTCTAGGGCATCGGGAAATTTCTCAAAAAATTGATTGAAAGATTTGCTACAAACAAACATACTTACATGCATACAGAGCGAGTTAAATAAAAACTTGTAAAACAAAGTTTGGTTTTATTTAAAATGGTTAATGGTTGGTTAAATTAAAAAATTTCAATAAATACTCTTAATAAGAATTCCAATGAGGGTGCCTCCCCGTGGACTTGAACCTCGGACTTCAGGAATGACACGCTAGTGCTTTGCACTCGCACTGATACTCGTTTCACGAAGGATGAATTGGCAGACTATCCCATCAAATGGTATGATGCTTTTAATATTTCTACTGGCACATATATGCTGTTGCTCAGCCAAACAATTGACATCTCGTAGAACATCGCCATGTTAAAAATGTCAGTCGCTTACATTGACCACCACTGCACCACAGCGGCCGCCTGTTGTATGTACATTAGGGTGCGCCATATTTTTAAAATTTGACCCACAAAGTAGGGCTTCTCCTCGATAGGTTAATTTGGCCATAACAATTTTCTGTGCGAAGAACTTTTAAAATTGGATAACGAGTCCTGAAGTTACGAAAAAAAACTTTCACTTCCAAACCTAACGAGATAAGAAAATGGCGTAACCATATTTGAAACCGGCGTGCAAAAATTGACCAAGTATTTTAAAACAAATTATGTCTTTTATTGAATTTAAGGTATGTAATGAATTTTTTTTTCGTAGGAGAGGGAAATGTTTTATGCTCTGGCCGGGGCGCTAGTCTCTATACTGCCTCCCTAGAGTGTGGCACTCTCACCGAAATGTTATGGGCTACCCACTAAAACCCAAACTCCCACCACCCGCGCAAGGATCCCGCATTTGGCACTGCTATTCCGCATGTTTTCAGATGCAGGAGTGCGCTACTGGAGCCTCAAGGCTGCTCTTTTGTAGAGGCGTTTCATTTGGGTGTCCTCAGTAGACATCCGTCTTCTCGTTTGCAGCGGAGTACGAATTTCACGTATCTCGCAACTGCTTCCCACTTGTCTGCACTAGCGATCATTACCCCAATTACGTTGTTCGGAGTTATGTCTCCGTATCTTTCTTCCGACAAGAAGTGCTCGCAAGTGAAGAATGTATGGTGTACGTTTCCACAGTAGTGACAGAACAGTGAGTCTACCCTACCCATTTTATGAAGATATTCTCGGAAGTAACCATGACCCGTGAGGATTTGCGTCAGGTAGAAATCGACTTCCCCGTCGTTCTTTTCAACCATGTTTGAAGGTCGGCTATCAGGATGTGCGTCCATCGACTTTTGTGCTCGCGTTCCAGTTTGGTTGCCATTGCTGGATTAGTTGCTCGCGCGCCCTTGAAAGTAGCTCAATTGGCATGACGCCAGAAATAACTAGAACCGCGTCCGCGGACATTATACGGTATGAAAAAGCAATGCATAGTGCCCCTCTGCGCTGGAGCCAAGACATTTGAATCCGGTATTTTTTTACTTTCAATGCGTCGGCCCATATTTATACTCCGCACAGGAGCACCGACTGGGCTGCTGTCATCAAAAGTTTCCTACGGCATGGCTTCGAGCCACTCACGCTCGCCTTCAGCCAGCTTAGAGCCACCGTGCAGCTTATTCACATACTCCTTGAATGTAGTCCCAGAATGTGAGCTTGCTGCCAAGCTTCACCCCTAGGTGAAGTGGCCACTGGCTGAGGTCGGACCATCATGTTTGTATTAGCTGGGAATAGTTTCTTGGTGAGAAGCATGATCTCTGTTTTGGCTATAGCCAATTGCAGACCGTGATCGCTCATCCATCCACTGGTTTAGCTTGAGCTGCGCTAGCTGGATGTTTCTTGTAGTTATGACGGCGACCACGTCGTCCGTGAAGGCCACAGGGAAGGCACTATCCGGCATTTCCGTGTACAATAAACTTTCATACGTGGCGTTCCAGAGGCCGGGCCAAGTACAGACCCTGTACCGCTCCGCCGGTTATACGTTTTTTTCTCTCACCTTGTGTTGTGTCGTACAAAACCCAATGGT
Source organism: Rhagoletis zephyria (assembly GCF_001687245.7). Taxonomy (NCBI): domain Eukaryota; kingdom Metazoa; phylum Arthropoda; class Insecta; order Diptera; family Tephritidae; genus Rhagoletis; species Rhagoletis zephyria. The sequence continues at coordinate 7,650 of NW_016172179.1, read as the reverse complement.
CTCTGAGTTAGTCCCGAATCATATCTAGCAAGTATGTTGGAACTCTGAACGACCGTTCCAAGGCCTCCAGCATGTCGTCCCATCTTGCCGAGTTGAATGCGTTCTTGATGTCGAGTGTGACTAGCAGCACTATTGGCCACGCATGGTGGAAGGCTTTATCGGCTTTATGTACCGCCTCGACTACTTCGCTAATTGCTCCTATAGTTGAGTGTCCCTTCCTGAAGCCATGTTGTCGAGGTTGAAGGCCTCTCTGGTTTTCTATGTCTGACCTCAAGCGAATTTGGGCAGACTCTCCATCATCTTGCCTGATGTGTTTAGCATGCAGAGTGGCCGGAACGATGAAGGAGAGTTTGGGTCCCCTTTGCCCTTGGGTATAAGGACCAGCCCCGCCTTTATCCATTGGCTTGGGAAGACCCGGGCCCTATGGCAGCTATTGTACATGTTAAGCAAGAGATCTGAGCTCGTTTTCGCTGCTAACCTGATTGCCTCCGCTGGTATGCCATCGGAGCCTTCTTCGCAGCTCTGCAATTCGGTAATTCCACCAGTACACCTGCTTTTTACCTGACCATGCTCTTCTCTGCATTATTGAGGCTTTGTATACCCGGTGTATGCAGCGCATCGTTTCTTCCACCAGCTTAGCACAAGACGCCCTATTGTGGATGAAATGCCTTGGAAATCTGCTAGGTGTGATGTTTCGAACTTGCGAACATCGACCCTAGACGGGTTCCAACCAGGTTTGCTGCGAGGGATACTACGTGTTTGTTCTCGCGTTGTGCCAATGACTTCGAAGGTGATGAGGTTATGGTCTCAGGTCTTCCATCACTCTCCATCCGTCAGCCCTTCGAGAAGGCTTTCTGAAACCAGGGTTATGTCAGGGAACTAGTATCCAAACCAAAACCCGGCCTTCCATATGTAGGGGTAGTTCCGGTTGTGAGGATGGTCAGGCCAATGCGGGCTGCCATTTCGAGGACCAGTCTTTCCCTGGTGTTTCTTTGGGGCTATGTAATGAATAAGCGTATGTTACTTTAGCCCCATTGAGGAACATTTTTCCGCGATACGATTTTGAAAATTTTTCGCAGAGCACCGCTTTCTTCTCTGTGATATTCATATTTCATTTTATACACATATGTACATATGTTTCTACATACACATGTATCATAACACCCCTACATTCCCCTTTATATCTCTTGGGGAATAGGTAAAGANTCTGCTAGGTGTGATGTTTCGAACTTGCGAACATCGACCCTAGACGGGTTCCAACCAGGTTTGCTGCGAGGCATACTACGTGTTTGTTCTCGCGTTGTGCCAATGACTTCGAAGGTGATGAGGTTATGGTCTCAGGTCTTCCATCACTCTCCATCCGTCAGCCCTTCGAGAAGGCTTTCTGAAACCAGGGTTATGTCAGGGAACTAGTATCCAAACCAAAACCCGGCCTTCCATATGTAGGGGTAGTTCCGGTTGTGAGGATGGTCAGGCCAATGCGGGCTGCCATTTCGAGGACCAGTCTTCCCCTGGTGTTTGTTTGGGGCTATGTTACTTGAGCCCCATTGAGGAACATTTTTCCGAGATACGATTTTGAAAATTTTTCGCAGAGCACCGCTTTCTTCTCTTTGATATTCATATTTCGTTTTATACACATATGTACATATGTTTCTACATACACATGTATCATAACCCTTTATATCTCTTGGGGAATAGGTAAAGAACTTTTAACTCTGGCTCTCTTATATTTTGGCCTTGTAACCTAAATATTTGCTTTGATAATTCCACTTATTAAAAAAAAAAACTTATTGACAGAAATAGAATAATGGAGTGATATGCAAAGTGGTAGACTTTCAATGGGCAACGACATTTATGCATTCACTTGCGTGTCTATACGTATATATCAGTATAAGTATGCATGTATGTATCTAAAAGTAACTGGCTTAAGTATTTCACTGAACTTGAACGTAAATTTAAAATTCAGTTGTCGTCTTGACTCAACGCAAATAGCCAAAAGCTTTCAGCGAAATTTGTGAGCATGCCTGTAAAAAATAAGTGAGTTAAAACCAATGTTGTCAGATTTTTTTTTTAACTTTGAATTTTTGGGGAAAAAATATATTTTCGACCAAAAAAATGTAACATTCAAAAACGAAGAGAGTTTCAAAAAAAAATTAAGGTTTTTTATTTTATTAAACATAAATAACAAAGAACGATTCGTTTAAAATAAAATAACATAAACGTTTAAATTATATTAAACTAAACAAAAAAAGATTTTACAAAATGGAACTACGAAATCATATTTAGTGAAACTGAATTTCATTATCTATGTTACCGCATAACTTTGGACCGCGTCAATCGATTTCGATTACTCTTTTTGCATCGGAAAGGTAGTATCCCATACTAATCTGGTTTAGATCCGAGCATTGTATCATCGCTTTTGGTTTTTGCTTAAAAATTACTTGTCTGCATTTCGTTTCCTCAATTTAAATACCTCGTGGAGCATTTTTTTTAAAAATCCTTAGTTCTTAAAATGCCAAAAAGATCTGGAATTTCGGGTTTATTTCTTGTTTTAATTAAAGTGGTTTGGGTTTCACATTTGCCTTTTGTTTCAAACAAAGAAACATCATCCCCTTTTACCTTAAAAATTGACTTGCAAAAAAACCGAAAGAGAAATTTTTATATAAATATTCGCTCAAATCGTAAATTTCGAAAGAACTGTAACTTTTGGTAGGAGGTACTGCAAGCTTGACTAAAAAACTGTAATTCAAAGTTGGAACTGTGAATCTGGCAACATTGGTTACAACGCACAATGTAATATTCCCAAATGAGTTGTTCCTGAAAATAGTAAACGTGCTGCTATTTAGGTGAAATTTTCTACACAGATATTTTTATTTCATTGAAACTTTTATAAATGTTTTGACTTTCCACTTGATTCAGCCCTCTTGTGTCATACCCCATTGGTGAATTTATGCATTCCATTTCTTTATTCACACATTTAGCAGTTAAGTACATATATTTACAAACACACGTAATTTTGTATTAAAGCGCATTTTTCTATCACAAAAAGCCAGTAAATGACTTCTGAAAGCTTTACGTTTCTGTTTTAAAATCACGTTTACGCGGAAAGTGTTTGTGCAAAGAAGTAGTTACAATTTTAAATCCCTTGCAATGGGCAGTAAAATGGCTAAGTGATTTTGGAAATTATAAACTGTTTTAAGGCTAATTTATTTATACGGGCTACCGGTTGTACCCGTTCCAGCTTTCTGACCATCAGCGTAGTCCATGAAACGTTATGGGATTCATTATATGTTATGATGACACATAGCCAGAAAATTTTCTTGGTAAACATGCCCGATTTCTAACCGAATTTTTTTCAGTGCCACGAACGAAAAAATAAAAGTGATGACGGAAATTCGTTCACAAAAACGTCGTCTTCTCATCCTGTCTGAAGAATCAATTAACATTTAACCATATACGCCACACAAACTTCTTTATATACATACATATGTACATATGTATGTTCTTGTCGTACATGTCGCATGAGTGACCTGAAAAACATCGAGTTGTTTAAACCGCATGAACGTAAGATTCTGCCGCAAGGCTGTTTATTCAGTATAATGAACGCAGTTATTTGCGTGACAACAAACAGCGTTTGTATACTAGGCAAAGCTTCACGCAACAAGCTGTCAATGCCTCTCAGCAGTCATAGCTGCTTGCTACTGGTATCACTGCCGGTACATTAGCTGTCGTATAAAATGGAAGTGAATGGACCCAACATGAACAGATTCCCATTTAAGATTGCAAAAATTCCACTTTTCTTTGCGTAAATAGCTGTGAGGTGAAAAAAACAATTTTAATTCGTTTTCACTGCATGCACATGGGTGTGAAGCAGCAAAACGTAAAATATAATTTATAATATTATTTTAATTCGATTTTCTATCCTTAATTTGCAGGTAAATTTTAATTTCTCCAAATAGTTTATTAGTGCATAAATATGTGTGCGACTCGTTTTCCTTTTTGAAGTAAAGCTTCTTTAGCGGCGGTTGGTTGGTTGGGAGTAAACTGGCAAATTCAACGGAAACTGCACACGGAAATGGTTGGGACGGAAACAAATGCTTCTTGAATACATGTTATTAATTTAACAAAAACTTGCTAAGTAACCACTTTACTTATATAAGGCCAAAGGTGAAGGGGAATATGTAGATGAAGAAAATGATAAACTGCTGTGCTAGTTTTTAACCGAAATTAGAAAAAAATATGCGTAAAATGTCGAATGAAATTTCAGAATCGTAACAATTTAGTTCTCAGACTTCTACTTTGGCTTAAATTTAAGGTCTTGAATAGCACTAAAATTTTGTCAAGGATGCACAGCTGCGTGCAAATTATAAAAATGCAATATATAATGCATTTTTCAAATTGAGAGGTTGACATTTTTCGAATTTTGAACAGTAGTAGAACTAGTATAATAAGAAATATAGGATAAGAATTACATGCAATAGAAGAAATATATACATTTTTTGTTTTGGAATAAATCCCGTGGATTTTGCATGTTTTTTTGAAGAACACTACTTTTGACCAATTTTTTTAAGGTCATGGCGTAATTGTGTCTCAATGGTAATATTTTTTCGTTAAAGGGATTTACTTTAGCTTTCAAGACCATTTTGCTTCGTATCAAATGCTGCTTCTGTCGAAAGCGCTGCGATTAAATCGCATGCAGTGTTCAAAAAGCATACTCTGAAGTTTGTGAAAGGACAAGAGATGTATTTTAAAATGCTGTGCATATTTTTCAGATATGATTTCAGCGACAAAATCTATTAGAAATGGCCAACTTTATATCAGAAAAAATTTCAATTAGCACGAAATTGTTCCGGAAGTAGAATCACAATACCAAGAGTGTGATTGAAATTCTTAACCTCGATTTCTGGACCGACTCGGAATTAGGGGGGTGAAGGGGGGGTTCTCCAAAAGAAAATTCGACTTTCGGCTCCAAAACGCTTATGAGAAAACTTCTTGTATGAACACAGTCAAATACAAAGTTACAGCAATTTAAAAGCCTTTCCCCGCTTGGAGCGGCTACGCTCGGCTCGGCACCGCTATCAGTGTGTACACTAGGGTGGCCCACAAAAGTAAAGTGGGAATTTTAATGCTCACATTACCAAGGATTGTTCTATACCGAAAAAAAAATTTACAAATGTTTTTTTTATTATGAAATTGAAAAATTTTTAGAAGTCACTCAAAGTGCTCAAAGTTTTCCATTTACTATACATATTTTATATGGGAAAACTAACTTTTCGTAGAAATGGTATAGAATTCTTGAAAATCAATATTTTTCTATCGGTAAACCCGAGTTCTCTTCAGAAGACTTCTAATAATATTTTATATGACCATTTCTTAATACTAACGGTTTTTTTGAGTCCCCCATTTCATTTTCAAGGAGTTTTGGAGGACCTGTATAATATAGTTGCTATGAAAAAATGGCTAAATAAATAACTGGGCAGTATTACTGGGAGTCTTCTAGAGAGAAACATAGTTTTCCGATTGGAAAATATTGATTTTTACGAATACAAAATACATGCAGAACTATGAGCGGTTTGAGCGACCTATAAATATCTTTTGACTTAAAAAAAGGGCTATATTTTTTCTGTATAGAACAATCCTAGTGGGTGAGTGCAATAAAATTTCGACTGTACTTTCTCACAGGCACTTTTGGACCACCCTAGTATACACACTAAAATAACTTCTTTTTATTAACGAATATCTTGAAACCAAATTTCATTGTTTGAAAGAGCTTTCGCAGTAAGTAAAAATATAATCAGCAACAAAGAATTGTTTAATAAATTTTTTTATCATAGCACAGATGAGTTCAGTGAGTAGGAATGAACGTTAGTTGCACAACTGCTACCCATATTTACTATTAACACTAAAAAAAAATAATAATGTTAGAACAAAAAGTTACTCGTATCCAAATACGAATATAGCTTAATAAAAATAAATGAAATATAGAAGAAAAGGAACGGAAAAGGACAAAGAAGAAGTTATCGCTTATAGAGAAATTTATGAAATAAAATGCTTACACCGTCAATAAAAATGCTACCATTATTGTGTTTATTTATTGCCTATTTCCTTTTAATGCTTTCCCTGAAGCTATGAAATCTCGAGACAGCTGTTGTATTGATACATATTGTACATTTTCTTTTTTATTTCGTGCTACTTCATTTTATGTTCTTTTTTACTTAAATAGAAGTTGTAGCGTTGTGGTTTCATTCATCGCCATGGCGTTTGAAAGAAGAAAGCAATTACATACTTGAAGCTAGATAAACGATTTAAGCAAGATAAGTAAACTGGTGAAAATAAATGGCAAGGAAAATAGATTAATACACAGGAAAAATAGCAACACAAGGATTACTTGGTCAGCACTTGATTGCGTCAGGAAAATAAAAAAAAATGGACCACCAAAATATATATGTGATATCTTCGATTTTAGTAGTATCGATTTTGGACATTAGATGAAGAAAGCCTATTTTAATTTTTTGAGGCTCCATCGTGGAACCTTTTCTTTGATCTTTTTGCGACATGCCTTAACCGACTCCAATCGGGAGCAAAAGTTATATATGATATTATATCCACTATAGTAGTATCGAATTTTGGCTTTAGATGAAAAAAGGAACAGTGCAGCGCCTTCGTCTTCGTCTGCAGGCTGTATCCGAGACCCAGCCGCTATATTTAAAGTAGAATACGTGGTATGTTTAAGAGCACATCCAAGTCAAAAACGAAAGCACACACTAAGAAGAAAATATCGATAACAAAATTGGTAATAATATCGAGAGCAAAATCGGTATTAAAGTCGATAAAAATATCGATAATAACATAGATAACAAAATCGATAAAAAACCGATAACAAAATCGATAAAAATATCGATAACAAAATCGATAACCAAATCGGTAAAAATCACACAATACTCATATCTATTGAAAAATATTAAATTTTAGCAAAGTGGATAATAAAATTCAAAATCTAAGTTATATTATTAGACATATCTTATCAGATCAAAATACTGTTTGTTGAATCTTAGATTACGTCAATTAATGAAAATTTAATATGTAATATTACAAATGCACACGTAGTGCAGTATTTCTTAGCTTCAAGCCTTTGGTCTACTTTCACTGCGATGATTCAGTTTTAAGCATCACCAGCATGAATTTAAGGAACGAAAAGCTTTGCGTATATTTCTTTACTCTTATGGCCGCCCATATTCCAGTTTGTATGTGGGATACCACTGTAGTAAAATGTAGTTTCTACTTACATGAACTTACGCACAAGGTAGGTACATCTCAGCAAACAGAGGTGTAAACAATCAGTGCAAAAACTGTAATGAAAGCAATGAGTTTAAGCAAAAACCAAAGCTAGCTAGCTTACGGTAATGTGAACAAAGCGGAAATGCAATAATGATGCAAGCAGCAGGCTTGTCGACAACACACTTGTCGTATATTTCAGAAAGAAGGTGGACGATTTTAAAAGAAAGCAGGAGAAAGTATATACGAGGCGAAGGTCAAGCGGAGGCAGCTTAACAAAGCCTGTACTTGCTTATCCAAGCATTTGCACGTTTGCTTGCCTGACCCACATTGGCTTAAGCGTCTGTTCGTCCGTTTACGTCATTGCTTGCGAAG
>NW_016172178.1:0-13415 GCF_001687245.7 Rhagoletis zephyria | reverse complement strand
AAAACTTTCGAATAAGTTTAGCAAAAATTTAACTATCGACAGTTTCTTGAAAACTTAAAGTGGCAAAGAAGAGTCCTTAAAAAGCCAATAAGAAAGTACTCACAAAAAACAAAAATTCTGCAAACTCACACTACAGCAGGCCAATATGTTGAGGAAAAAATGTGCTGACTGTAAACACTATGATTTAATAGTCTGAATATACAAGGCTACAACTTCATAAAAAATCCACAGTTCACCATAATTATACCACATACATATTTACCAAAGAATAAAAAAAAAAATACAAAAAACTCAAAGCCGCAAATGCAAATCGAATGTACTACTAGCTGGATAAGGCAACGAAGATGAACAACTTGCATATTTCAGCAACTTACGCCATTGATACTCCAGCCTTCGACTGGCAATAAAAAAAACGTTTAAGCTAAAATCAACTGAAGTACACTAAAGACGAGAGAGCAGCAGCAGCAAGCGGCAAAAGCAATATTTCTTTGCTNGAGTATTTGTCCGTCCATCTGTCCGCCTGACCTTTGTGCGAGCAGCGAGCAGGGCTCTGGGTCCAAGTACAAGTGCTGTTGTGAGTGATGCGTCCCGCTGCTTTCTGCTTTCGGTTTTCGACTTTGGGCTTTGGGCTTTCAACATTCAACATTCAGCATTCAGCCGCCCAATCGGCCTCCGCCAACACTTGAACTTTCACCGCAAGCTGCCATCACTGCTCAGATGCTCCGAAAAGAAAACAAAAAAAGAAAGCAGCGCGGGCAACCACCGGCCACACAAGGCAGTGGTGGAGCAAAAAATGAAATGAAAGGCAAAAAGTGGCAATGGAAGTGGAAAGTACGATGCCGTTGCAACAACGAAAGGCATTCAAGCAATGGCAAATATTGCAAACAATGTTGAAGAGGCAAAGAATTCATTTCTATATACGCTTCGCTCAATGCGCTCTTCGTTGTGCCAGCTGCCTGCCTGCTGCCTGCTGCCAACAGTTGTATGTATGTACATTCATATGTAGCTGGTTACTTCGCCATTTGCCATTGGCCGGCTTTCCTTGCCTACATTGCTGACTCTGTCCTACGTTGTGTGTGTGTTTGTTATTTTATTTGCAGTTTTATTATTTTATTATTTCGCTGCAGGAATCCATATCAAATTTCTTGTTATAGTTGAATATATGTATGTATGTAGATGCTATTTAATTTCAGGCTGCGTGCATGCGTCCTCGCCGTCTATGTGTTCATGTGCAAGTGCGTTGTATGTAGTATATTCGAGGTAATTATATGCTCGTACGCATGCAGTTCCATAAAGGTAGAAACGGCTTGAATTTATTAAAAGAAAAGTATGGATATCAACTTAAGAAAATTCTGGAGAATTAAAACAAATTAAATTGAAAATTTCCTTTTAAAATTTTATCCTTGAATATCCTTGAAGTTTTGCAATACCTATTTTTGAAAAAATTAAATTATATACACTCGACCAAGTCCTTTCGTTTCGTCATTCTAATTTCATTAGCTCAAAAAAATAAAAATTGAACAAAAGGTCATTTACCATACCTATTCGTCCATGCGGACCAAAATTTTTTTTTTTTTTTGTAGTTGTACAGACTTTTCTCTTCCAGTTAATGTCTATACTGTTATTTTAGTTTTAGAATTTTTTAAATAATTTTTGTAATTAATCATACCTTTGAAACTCTAAACTTCTTAAAAAAAAAAATCCTGACGTCAGAGAGAAAAACTAAAAACGCAGTTTTCAGTTCCTGAAAACCAATTTGTTTTTTTTTCGGATATTTATCATATTGCGCAGTTACATAAAGGTTTCTCTCGGAGAGATATAAAAATGTGCGCATTATTTTGGTTGCCCTCTGAGATTTATATTTAATTTCAAGAAATAAATCTCCATCACTGAGATTTATCTAGGAAACTTAATTGTGACGGTTGCTTCTTTTCGGGTATTAAGTGAGAGGAATAATATTGGTCGAGTAGTGGGTTATTTTTAGCTGAATACCCGGGTATAGGGTTATCTTTATACGGGTATCCTGCTATGGGATTAGCTTTATCTGGGTACCCGAATAGCGGCTACATTTGCCCGGGATCCGGGTAGTGGTTTATCTTTTTTCTATGAAATTTCACTTCTTGTACGCGTAGGGACAACACGCATTCAATTTTTCCATTGTGACTGATCTAGGAGTATGGAGTATGGAAAATTATGATGCCAACTTTAACTTGCTTTCCCCCAAATCACACGAGTTGTTGCAGTTTTCGACAAAAACGTATCTTAAATTTTTAAATGAAGAAATCGTTTGATTTCAAAAATTAAAATATAGATGCGGCAGACATTCTGCATGCTGCAATTTTTTTTTTTTAATTTGGTGACACAATCTTGAAACTTCACAGATTTGCTGTATTTGGTGCAAACTTTCATTGCCTCTAATATGAAAAACCGCTCGTGAGATTTGCCCATAAATATGTGCAAGGTTGTGTTGTCGAGAAGTAATAAAAAAAAAAATAAAATAAATCGAACTGGATTTCCTTTAACATGTAGAGCCAAATCCAGGTGAACGCTGAGCAATGATTCATAGGCGTCTCAAAATCTTCAGGAGATATTGAAACCGGTAACTTCGGTCATATAATTAGGCCAGCGGTAACCTATGCCATTAACCTGTGTGCGGAAAATAAATTTAGAGTAGGTGAGTAGAGTAGGTTGGTGAAGGGAGATACTTAAGGCTCTTTCATTGTTTGATGTTAAATCCTCTCAAGTTGCTATCCAAATGCTTTGGGTGCCAGTTAGTACTAAGGGAGTAGATAGCAACGCGTTAACGGATAGCTTAGACGGAGCAGCAGCAGCCTTAACTTCGACAGAGCCTAACCAATTCCTTGCACTGGCTGAGCACTGCGGAGCGCTGCAAACCTTTGAATACCCAAGAATTTAATTAACTGAAGAGATAAGTGCATGCATTTAAATAACAACCCCATCTATGAAAATTTTGCATATGTCCTTCACAAGTGTCATATAACAGGACTCAGCCTAGGCTACCGCATCCTCCGGAGAAGTCGTCTGGAAATTTTTACGGACATAGTTGTAGGTCATGCAGAGGTGGTAATTGATGATTGCAATGCATGCAAATAACCTTAAAAGCGTTTCTAAACTTTTCGCGAATTATACGATTATACCTAGACGGTAGTAGTAAGGATCTAATGGATCTGTTAATTTGCGGTGAAGGTTTTTATTATTCCACCAATCTTTTCAGCTAAACCCAAAAAAAAAAAATCAAATTTTACTTCGCATAGCCTTTAAACCTGCTCCAAGTGTATTCGGCTCCCTTAACTTATGCTCTTCTATCGGTCTACCTTGCATTGCATTAACATTGAAGAGAAGAAGTAATGACAAACATAACTCAAAATAGCGCATCATGAATCTGTGAAGTATTTTCTCTGGTACAACGACAACCCGCGTGTGAATGGAATGCCAGCTGTGGCGCTTCACTTACCACTTTTATTTTCCGAAATAAAACTCATTAAAAGTGTGATCAAGAATGAAAGGCTGACGGCGCAATAGCAGCCAGATGGTATGAAATTAAGGAAGAAGAGTTTGAGTAGTTTGTAGCGGCTGCCGCTGCGTATGAGTGACATTATTTATCTTTCTCTTTAGCAGGGAGACAATTTTCGCTGCAGCCACAGCTTTAATGACAAAAACTCTTCGCGGCATGCGATGCGCATTAAGTGCGTGAAACTAGCTAACATTGCAATGCCAAAGGCAACAATACCAGATATAGTAGCTACTGTTTTCTATATCCTCTACATCCTCGTTTTCTGCTTCCTCTCAATGTCTTGTTTAACTTGCCTTAAGAGTCAAAAAGTAGCACTTGAGTGCCTGGCAAGCGACAGCAAAAACAATGCAACACCCACTTACATACATACATACATGCGTGCGTGCGTGCGTGAAAGTACAAAATTGTCAATAGCGTCTTCTTATATCAACAACAATTATAATTACAAAAGCAACAAAAATGCTGCGGAAAAGTAGTTGAAGCAAAAAGTTAAACAACAACAACTACACAACGACCGAGCGAGAGTAAACAGAAAATCAACTTAATAAAAACTCTTAAATCACTTCTGTCGATTATTGCCGCTATTAATGCCGCTGCCTGCCTGCTGTCTTGGTTTTTGCTGTTACTCCGTCAATGTTGCTGCAAAGCTTTAGATGTTGTCTCCGGGCCAGTGCCAGTGCAGAGATTTCGCACATTGTTCGGAAGTAAGTGTGCGTGCGCTGGTGGAGTAGCTGGCGGAGTAGCTGGCAGACGCAGGGGCCGTATGTAGTCAATGTGCGACTATGCCGCAATTTAAGTGGCTCGTTATTCATATGAATCCACCTCCTGGTCTGCATGTCTTTCAGCTCTATTCCTCCTCTCTCCTCTTCCACTTGAGGCGCCTATGAAGAGCACTTTATCTTCACATCATTGTAATTTACAATTTCTGCTTGCCACTGCCGCCATCACTGCTTGCTCTTGTCGTTGTTGTTGCTTTTGCATAGAAGCTTTGCTGCTGCGGTTGCTGATCATTGGTTAGCTGCTTATGCACCTCCACACTACTCCGATTCCCCCCAAAATGTAGTTGGTGAGTAGATATGGTGGTTTAACGTTAGTTGTTGTTGTAACTGCTACTTTTTGGTGCGAGTCGAGTGCGTCAAGTAACAGCTGTGTGCGTGCATATGTGCGACATAGTCCATACACATAAATGAAGATAATGGCGGGCAATGATGATGAAGATTTGCATGTTGTGGCTGTAAGCGCATTATGCGTGTGCGTGCGTGTTCGATTGAGTGCGCACGCATACATGTGTGAGTGGGGCAGCAGTGGCAGCGTCAGCGGTAGAGGGTGGCATTGTCTTCGCTATTCATGCATTACTGGCTGGCACGTTCACTCACACACCACAGTGAGATAGTCACACATACACATGCATTCTAATGATGTTTGACGTGCAGCTTTAAATCTGCATTTTGCCAGTTTAAGAGTGTTTAAGAAAGATAGGTTATTAGTTCAGATGAGAGTTTCTGCAATCTTGTTTACTGCAGAGACGAACTATAAAAACATACATTTCGAAATTTCATTAAAAAGTAGTTGCTCAAAGTATTTAGTTTATGATTTAGCGATCTTACGAGCATAAGAATAACACTAGTTCACAGTGATTTTTACCGGTGGCATTTGACTGTCATTCCTTATGTAAAATTTGTCTCTGAGTTTTCGAAATATAGCCAAATTTCAGTTGCTCAAGTTTTGAAAAAAGTGATTTCAATAAACTGCCCTTAGCGCCGGATGTAGTCAGCCAATTTCGAAGTCATTTTTATGCTATTGAAGGTAATTAAATATCCCACATAAACAGTGTTTGCAACACTTTCCAATCAAACTCTCGGTTTAGGAGCTATTTATGAATTTTTCGAGAAATTTCCATCGTTTTTAACGAAATTTCACAAAAATTAAAAAACATGTTTACTTCCAGTTTCTTTACTGGACGTCATAGAATGGCCTTTGTGGAAGATAACAAACTCTTGCTGATCTAAATTGAAATGAAAATGTAGAATTATAGCTGTTGCAATGAACCAAATCAGATAATTGTGAGAGAAAATAGCGGAATACCTTCTGAAACTCAACAGTTCTCGTGAGAATGAGCTGAAATAAATTGTTCGAATTCTGTGTCTATGCCTTGGTCAGCCGTCGAAGCGAATTAAGCGCTTGGGTTCACAATTATTAACCAGTCTCAAAGAGTTAGCGGTAGCGAAACCCTTGAACCTTCTCCATTTCATTTGGCATAGCAAGTAATTTAGTCGGTCAATACTTTGATCATTCTTTCTTTTCTTTTCTAAAGGCACTCCGGTTATCGGAATTCTGACTCCGCAGTATATCGTCGATTTTTTGTAAAACCGCCCATCATACGGCACTCAAATTTTACAGGACAGTTTCAGGACCCGAATCTTGCGTTCCCGCTCGTGCACTTCGGGTAACGCAGGCAACCAATCTTCGAGCTGCGGTAACCCACTCAGATGACCTTGACTGAAAAAGAACATCCGGGGTCACTCCGACTTATTCGGTTTAAGGGCTCATTGAATCAGCAGCGTCTGTTCACTAGGAGGTGCGACTGTAAGCGGGGGTCAGCCTGCAAGAAAGCGGATAGGAGTCAAAATCGCTTAGGCGTCTACAGAGCCATACAAGAAGAAGACGAACAGACTCTAAGATCCTTACAAATCTGGGGGTTTCTTCTTAAAGATTTCCGACTAACTCAGAAATGTGTCGCAGATCTCTATAATATTTATTGTACTTTGATAACATAATTTCAACGTTCAAGCACTTCTGTGGTGTCTGTCTTCCCCAGATAAGAGCAAGACAAGAGCGGCAATGATCCATAAAGATAAAATAAGAGTGGACCGGCAGTTTTTTCCTGGCATGAGTCGATACACGAACACCCAGAAATATATTACAATTGTCTTGAGGTGCATACTAGCTGTACAAAAGATGTTTCGCCAAAGGCCCGATTTGTAACGTTAAAAAAATAAGAGTGTGGCTTTTTCTTTGGAGAATTGGTTTTGAAAGTAACAACTAAAAGGGGTTGATCAAAATCGATCCCAAAGCCTCCGGTAGTACGCAATGTCATTATCCCGCATCTATCTTCAACTTCACAGACGTCCACTTATAGGTGTAGGATAAAGAAATCCTTCTCCGGCTTTTTTGTGGATTAAAGATTTGAGCGTACGCTTTAAGCGCAATTCCTAAGGCTTCAGCTAACCGCCCTAAACAACGCCCCACTGCAGTGCGCGGATTTAGAAATGCACTTTTTGAATAGCAGACAATTTCAAACGCATCTTTGGCTGAGCACAACGAACGCTTAAGGAGGTTCGGTTCAAAACACACCGCCACAAAACAAATTTGCATGTATGCACGCATTTTGTTAAATCTACACACGTGCGTAAATCATTATTATATGTATGTATGTAAGCTCAACTTATCTTAAAGCAGGTGCGTTTGCCGCTGTGGCGCGCGCGCGCAGTGGTGCAAAATGAAAATAAAAAGCAAAAATAAGAGATTAAAAGAAATGTTTTCTATGGATCTGTGCAGAACAAAGGAAAGTTTTATAGAATAAAATGGAAAATAAAATCCGACGCTTTGTAAGCCGTTAGATATTTTCATTTATGTGTATGTATGTGGCTTTAGTATGTTACAAAGTTGTAGACACGTGAGCAGCAGATACATATAAAGCACTGCGTACCCTGCAGAAAAAAATTATCAATTGATAGAAAATAAGTAACTTGTAGTTAGCTTTTTTCGCGGGATTTCTATAAAATATATAACTTGTGGTTAGCTACAAAAAGCTAACTTGAACCTAGTTGACAAGTAATGCAGGAGTAATGAAGCAGATTGTTTTCTTTAAACGCGTTTCTATTTAAATATCCTGCACTTCGCAAATACTTTTTCGAATTGAGGACAAATAAAAGGAAAATTGAAATTTCATATTATATTTCTAAGTTATGCCTGACGGAGCAGCAGAATATGGGAAACAAATATGAAATGTAATATAAAATAAATAAAGTAAATAAAAATAAAAAAAAATAAAAAAAAATTTAAAAATTAAAAAAAAAATATTTTGTTTTTCTATTGATATTTTATGTTCAAAAGTAGTTAGTTACATCAAATGCAGCGGTAACCACCCTTGACTATTTCGCGCCCATCGCCATAGAAATATAGTTAGCCTTCGTCAAAGAAAATATACAAATAATAAGCGACTTTTAGCTCCATCCTAATCAACTTAAAGTTAGCTTATAGTAAGATACATTTCCTGCAGGGTACATTTATAAATACATATGCGTGTTTTTGCGCTCGTGAACGCATGCTGGCATTCTCACAGCGCACCACGGTCGCACGGTTACTCATACGTCCAGGTGGCTGTTACTTAATGCACACGCATTCATCACTCACTCCATCGCTGAGCCAAACGCACCTACGTACGCACATTTTATACATGCCACTCACACCTTCACATGCGACTGTTGTATTATTCACACGCTGCGCTTAAGTACATTCGTCCGTCTGTCGGTCCGTTCGTTCATTGGTGAGTTAGTTCGTAGGGCCACCCGCCGTTTTATTACTACATTCATTGCAACTTAATGAGCATTAGTTACTTACCATGATTTCATTTATTTTATGTTATTTATTTTTATGCACTGCAGCCGCCATGCTTGGCTTGGCTCTTTTTTCCTTCTCTCTTGCCCACTATTTGTTTGTTTTTTGCTTTTTGTGTTTTTTGCAAAAGTTGTTTCATTTTTTCCGCCTATCGCAGGCACATTTTCCTGTTTTCCTGCTAATATGAAGCCATCAAGATGACATTTAATTTTATTGCATTCAATTTTCTACTACAAAAAGCCTGCGCTATTGCTGGCGCGCATATCCTGTATGTAGCCATACTGCTTGGTCGGTTAGCTCCATAGCCAGCTAGCTAGCTAGCTAGCTAAGCGCATTTCCGTTTCCTGCCGCACAACGTTGCGCAAGGACCGCCTCGCAGTCACCGGCGAATTGATAGCAGCGCTTAGCAGAGGTATTGAGCCATTAAAGGACCTGCACGCACGCACTCACAATTAATGACGAAGCGAAGTGCGCCACACTGCTGGTGGCACGGAATTCATAGCCTACTTTTATGCGTTCAGTATTTTATCTCAGCATTTTACTAGTTTTTCTTCTCTCTTTTGCCTTTATTACTATAATTATTATTATTTGAGTAACTGCAGCGATTTTGACTCAACTCATTATCCGCATTTTAACTCTGTAAGTGTGTGTGTGTGTGTGTGTGTGTGCGTGGCTAAAATAGTTTGGCAGTCGCATGCTAAGGCAGCTAGCTAGCTTAATGGCGCCAGGATAAAAAAGAAGTGCAGTGGAGCGAGTGCGTTTGTTGCACCAAACTTGACTTCATTCAACTTTTAGCGGCTTTATAAGTACCTAAGTTCTGGGGGTCTTAAGTACAAGCGCTTGAATGAAAATATCTGGCAAGTAGTTAATATTATGATACATACATATTTCTGAAAGTGCACAGCAAGTATTTAGCTGAAAGGGAGTATAATTCGTTGCAAACTATAAGTAGCTTAAGTTGTAGTGCACAATCAGGCGTTGAGCGCCACTTCAATGCGGCAAACAAAATTCTTGGTAATCAACTTTAATAGACTGGCAAATAGTTGGCTTAATTTGCGCATTGTATGACTAATAATTTCAAAAAGTGATATTCAAAAAAAGTAATTAAGTGAATTTCAGTGGATTAAAAAGCGGAAGAAACTATTGTATGTACTTGTATTTGGTTTTTAGATTTTTTTTTAGTAAAATATAACACAAATCATTGGAAACGAATGTGAGATCTGTATTAAGTATACATACATACATACGTAGCAGGGTGTCAAAAAACGAGTTTTGCTAAAATGAAGATTTTATTGCAGATTTTGGTGGAATATCTATTCGCTAAAAATGTTTGTTCCGCAACTTTTTTGTTAAATTTTTACGGTTGTAGCCTACACATCTCCTAAGTCTGAATATCTCCAAATTGTGTATACTAATTATCAGCCTTGTTGTTGTTTGACTGGCTGGTATCCAAATGCCAAGTCTATTAGGTTCAGTAAGATACTCCTGCCTCGTCCTACTTAAGGAATTCCGTGGTTCCAAAACCGCTGCGCTATATCCTTATCGCCCAAAATATATGCAGCACAAAAATTGAAGGGCTGCAATATGAAAGCGGAAGCATGGGCGACGGGTAGGGTTCCTCTGCAGATATTTCATACTTTTTGGCTCATTTGTTACCCATACAAAGGCTTGATGAACAAAAAAGTAGAGTTAAGTGTCAGCGGTAGATGAAAGTTACGTACCCCCAACAAACTTCCACAAGCAGCTAATATCTATCCTCCTAAGAGAGCGTAAGCTAGACAGACAACGAACAGATGCTCAAATGAGCTTTATCGCATGGTCAGTTAATGCACCACTTGAAGATGCATAATTTTTAACTTTAAGAGCTCCATAGACCGCCGGCAATCTACCCACAACCAATAGTATTTAGCCATCTTGCATTCCAAGGTTTTTTCCATCACCCGTTAAACTGATTAAACGATCTTCTTTACAGTAAAAGCACTATAAAGGGTCTACGCGCTCTCTTTACCTAGCGACAACTACTAAACTGTGCCCTGTCTTGCTTGAACATTGACCACGTGGTTTCTTTAAATATCACTACGACCTAGAACCCGTCTAAGCTTTAGGCCGAAATATTGCGAATTATCGGGTACAACTTGATAATTTTCGAGCGCAACTAAATATATCAAAGACCCAAAGTACTTAATTGTATTCTGACTTTCGGGGAACGTATTCACAACCTTGATTGACAAAACGCTCACAATAACCCAATACACTGCTAATTGTTTGACAGCTGCCTTTGCTTAAAAAAACTGAAATGAGGTTGATGTAGAGTCGCTCGCAGTTGGCACCTTGACTCACCCAAGGGTTAAGGCCAATTGTCGATCAAAGCTAAATAAAATTCCGAAGTCTCCGTAGTTAGAAGTGCACTTATAGCCAACGCCTTTTAATATAATCACGTAACAGGCAGCGGTAGCTTTGCCTGCTCTTTCGAAACATCCGACATTTAGTATGGCGCTGATGAGCTCCAGTGACTTGAATTAGGACAGCTAATTAAACTCTCTCCAAATACTACAGCATGTAAGTAGTACTAGGTCATCTAGCACCTTCTTTTCAGAGTCTGTCACATTCGACCACGACCCAATGAAGTGAAGAAACTCTCAAGCAGTTTGATTGAAATTTTGTATATCGAAATTGCGTCACTTTATCGTTTTTCTTCCGTAATTACTTATTGCATACTTTTAGGCACTAAATGCAAACGAGAAACTTATTAAAATGCACAGATGTGGACGTTTGCTACTAGCTGGCTTTTTATTAAAATTTTAATGGTATATTCGAGTTCCAAATACACGATTACATCTCGCAAATCATTATCGCCAATAAAAGAAAAACCATAAAAAACGCTCGCGCTAACTGGCCTTTTAGTCAGAATATGCAATTAAAAATTCCATGCAAATTACTTAATTTCTAACCCAGTTTTTGTGAGTCCCCATTATATGCCTTTAATATATTTTAGTATCTAATAAAAACTACAGTAATTTGCAATACACTAATTTTTGCATTGCATAAAAATTCGCCAAACCCTAGCGGCACGTTTGACACCAAATCGAGTGAATCGTGTGCAAGTTTGGCTGTTTGCCTGGCATACTTTCGGGCGAAGGTAATTGCATGCATTTTGCGGATGACTGCTGCCACATTAAACATTCGACACTGGCTGGCATTTGGCACTTTTTGCAATTAAAACCGAAACGAAAAAAATTAGCACGTGAACAATGAACTAGCGCAACAACAACAAGCCAGCAGATAGGCAAAAAACATTGAAAACTATAAAAACCGAACTGCAGGCGAAATTATGCCGAACTTACGTATGTATGCATGTAGACTAGGGTGGTCCAACAAATGCATGTGAAGAAGTAAAGTCGGAATTTGGATGCTCTCACCCCCTAGGATTGTTCTATAAAGAACAGGTATAACCCTGTTTTTTTTTTTTTAATCAAAAAATATATAGAGGTCCCTAAAAGCGCTCAAAGTTTTCCATGTATTTTATATGAAAAGAAAAACTTTTCGCAGAAATGGTATAGAATTCTTGAAAATCAATATATCTGGTTCTCTTCAGGAGATTCCCAGCAAGAATACCCAATTATTTGTTTAACCATTTTTTCATAGTATCTATATTTTATAGGTCCACCAAAACCCTTAGAAAATGCCAGAATGGGGGATAAATAAAAAAGTTTTCCGATCGAAAAATATTGATTTTCTTCTATACCATTTACACGAAAAGTTGTTTTTTTTCACATATAAAATAATTGGAAAACTTTGAACGCTTTGAGCGACCTCTAAATATGTTTTGATTTCAAAATAAAAAAATAGGTTGAGGTTGATGTCTAGACTAGGTTTTACATAAACTTTGATTATAGCAAATGTGTCTGCTCTGGAAAAACAAGAAAGTAAGTTGATTAAAGCGCGGTGAAATAGGGGTCTATTTTTTCGCTATAGAACAATCCTAGGGGTTAGAGCATTAAATAGCGACTTTATTTATTTTGGACCACCCTAATGTACACTGGATTTGTGTGTGTGTGCTGTACAAGTCGAAAGGGCGGCGGGCGATAGTCAGCAAGCACTCTTCGAAAGCTGCAAATGAGCAGCAGCAGCAGCAGCAGCAGCAGGAGCAGTGGCAGCGCGGAGCCCAAATGTTTTGTATTGCATTTGGCTATTTGGTTGTTTTGTTGTTTTTGGTCAAACTCGTGCACGATTTCAGTGCCGTTGCCGTTGACGTCATCAATATGCATTTCGCCACAGTTTTTTTTCCCCCGTTCGGCTTGTGCACATCTGTAGTATATCTCTACTTGAGTGAACTCACTTTGTGAGCATAGGCAGCTGAGCAGCTGAGCAGCAGCTGAGCAGCAGGGTCAGAGCGGAAGGATAGTTGGAAAAAGCACATAACAAAACAAAAAGAAAAAGAAAAAAAAAAAACCAAATATAAAAAGTTTCACAGTTTCTCCGTTTATCTGTTTGTCCCATTTTGCTGTCTCACTGTTTGCGGAGTGTTTAGTTCTATACACATTTGGCTTCCTCCCCTTCCTCGGCTGCTGCTTCCTCGTTATTTGCTCTTTTTGTTTTTGTGTGGGCTCATCTCTGCTTAAAGTATGTGTTTGTTTTTTGTTTCCTTTGTTGTATTTTTTGTATGTAGTTTTAGTCAGTTAGCTGCTCTGCATCTCAACCACACCGACCACATGTCAAAGTTATGCAATTCAAATGAACACATCAGTTATTTGACTCTTTTAGGATATGCACACACACAAGTGTATTAAGTACACACGAATTGAGCATTTGTGTGTGTGTGTGTGTGTGTGTGCTTGGGTGCAGCAGAAGTTGTCCATCATCGTCATGGTCAATGGCCAAGTGACATTTAGCAAAACTCAAATGGAAACACAATGGATAGCAAATGAAAGGAAAATATTTGAAAACTAAAACAGAATTACAGACGTCTAAATACATGGGCACCGACATTAGCACTACTTAAATGCATACATAACTTTTATATTTACATATACATACATATTATACAAGTACATTTGGTGGTACTATCTAGTTGAAATGCAAGAAATGATTTTCTGATAATTGGGTTTACTAGTCCTCTTGTTGAAATGAGAAAATCTCAATGAGCCTGTGACTAAAATCAAGAAATTATTTCATTTGGAATTTTTTAGCAGAGCTCTGATGAGCTCTTACAGATCTATGTGATAAGGATGGAAAAATCGATTCCGATTACAATCCAGAG
>NW_016172177.1:0-13415 GCF_001687245.7 Rhagoletis zephyria | reverse complement strand
CGCGTTGAAATCGAAAAGTGTATTGACTCGAATTTGTTTTCAAATCGGTCTTTTCTTTCTCACATCGGTTAGAAACTCTGAATAAACGAATAATTCATTTAACGCGAATTAAAAATGGATATTTTTTCCTTTCTACAGCCCGTATTTAATAGTATTTATTACTGTTCGCTTCTATTTTGGAGCACCGCTCAAATTTATTATTGAATAAATGTCGAATAAGACTAACGGAGTATGTTTACCTTTTAATACGGTTTAATCGAGTGCGCTATAAAGACTGAGGAATAAACGCTAGAAATAAAAATGTGTTGAAACAAATCGGGTTTTTGTTAATGCGGTTTTTTCGTAGGTATAAACAAGGTAAGGTAAGAGTTTAGAACTAAAAAGGCAGTTTCACTACATTTGGCCCATGCTTTCACGATTATAGTGTTTTTTGTTTGTTTCTAAATTGACTCTAACTCGGTGTAAAAGCCCTAAATTTCCATTATTTTATGATGAAAAAAAAGAAAAAAGTAATAATGTTTATAAAAAATTTCGTTGGCACAAAAAAATTAAGTTTTTTTTTGTTGCCCAAAAGGAAGTGATGACGTGTTTTAAAATAAACGAAGTGCAACACTTCGATTGAAGTGAAAACGACAACCCTGGCCATAGCCGTTACACTTAGATACATATGCATGCACTATTCAAATTAATATCATGCATGCTATGTTTGCTTCCTTTCCATATGGCATTGGAAAGACCACCAACGTATAGTGTTAGCCAAATGAATGTGCTTGCTGGCGTTCCATATTCAAAGGGGAAACTGTATGCTGAAGTTTCTTTACTTATGGCTTATAAGGGCATATCGATGGCTGAGTGGAAGATCGACATATCTCGGCAGTTAGTTTGAAAACGTGCTATCATCGAAAAATTTTCAAGAACGCCCTCAATTCAGAATTTGATTAAAAAACGGCCTATTTCAGAATTAGGTTGAAGAAAATTTTAGAAATCTTGTTGATTTTTTGACATTTTTTTCATACGATGTTGCGCTTTTTCTCTCATGAAAAAAAACTGCGCAAGACTGTCAGCGAAAAAAAAAGTAAAAAATCACCACGAATATTTGACAATTTTAAACTTGTAATATATATATATTAGAGTTTTCTGGTATATGCTACTAGGACCATATAAGCAACGTATAACCTCAAAAAATTTGACTGAAATCTGACCAGTGATTTTTGAGTTAAGTCAGGAAAACGGGAACGCGTATACCAAGAACCAAAAGTTCAGCTTAAAGATTTCTTTACACCCATTCTTTTGATAACCATATTTTAAAATTTCATGTAACTTATGTCTGTATTAAACGAAATACCAATTTCAAAACTGGCAGCAACCCTCTTAAAAATTATTTTCGAACTAAAATTTCCTTAAATATTTTTCGTCTGACATTGTTATAAATATTTCATTAACTGAAATTTATTTTTTAAACACATGGCAATCCTCCTAAATATTGTCCATAAATAAAAGATTTTAAACCCATTTCCATTGATAACCACCGGTTAGTAATTCATGTAACTTATTAAATAATTTTAGTTTAGCCCTTTAAGATGGGCAACCCTCAAGCATATCAAAAATGTTCTAAATTGTCAAACTAAGTATTTCTTGAAGCTCTTTCATTTGACATCCATTATTCATATTTTATATAGCTTGGGTATAAAATAGTTCAGTTACACTTCTCAAATAGGTGGCAACCCTATACAAAATATTTCCAAACTACTACCTTCTTAAACCTCTTTTGTATGACACCCACATAGCGATACTTTATTCACTTACCAAATTGCTTTAACTAAAATTTAATTAAATTTTTTTTAACATGTGGCAACCCTCCTATACGTAGTTAAGTTATAAAGCTTTTTCAAAACCATTTCGATTGAGACCCATATTTATTAATTGATTTAATTTTTTAATTAATTTGAGCTTAATTTTTTAACAGGCGGCAACTTTTTTCGAAAAAAAAAAACAAGCTTCTTGAACATCCACACTCTAAGCCCTTTAATTTAGTACCTCACTTTTGAAAATCGAGTGAACGGTGCAGTTCTTTTATGCTGCACAAAAAATGCCTTCGCGTATTATATATATAGATAGATTATATATATAGATACCTATTTTACTTGTCCCAATGCTTTAATTCGAATTGAATTTGATCGTTTAAAGAGGTGGCAACCCTCCTACACACAATTAAGAAATAAAGTACATATTTTCAAAACTATTGCGACTGGTACCCCAATGGTAAATATTTATTTAACTATTTAAATAATTTGAATTTAGTTTTTAAACAGGTAGCAGCCCTCTTCAAACACTTTATATAAAAATATTCTAAAGGTTCAAACTAAAGATCTCTTAAGATTCATTCGCTTGACGTCCATATTTTAATACTTAATATAAATTAGACTTTTCAAATAGGTGGAAACCCTCTTCAAAATGTTTACAAACTATTACGTACTTAAACTTTGTCGTCTGGCACCCATACCTAATTCGCTTAATTCAAATTGAATTAAATTTTTTCAACAGGTGGCAACCCTCATAAAGTTAAGTTGAGAAACAAATATTTTGAAAACTATTTCCATTTATGCCCGTTTTGTAATAGTTGATTTAGCTTTTTAAATAATTTGAACTAAATTTTTTAAAAGGTGGCAACTCTTTTCGAAAAAGTTAAACCTTATTGCACACCTACAGCTAGAGCCCTTTGATTTGGCCCCTCACTTTTGAAAATCGAGCGAACGGTGTGAATCTGATGGCATTGATTACTAAATTATTTGAATGCAATTTTTTATCAAATGGTAACTCTTTTCGAAAAAGTAAGCCCTTATTGCTTATCTACAGACCAAGCGCTTTAATTTGACATCTAATTTTTGAAAGTCGGGCGAACGGTACAGATCTTTTATGCTGCACAAAAAATCCCTTCGCGTATTATATATACCAGGTCGATCGAGCTTTGCCCGGAGCGCATATACTTTTTAAAGTTTTCAAGATTTTGATAGCGTTTTAAAAAATATTTTGGAAATATACAAAAAAATGGATTTCGATATGTATTAAGTAAATTCCTTACTCTAAAATTTAGGTGGCAACCCTATTCCGCAATACGCTGGAATGAGCATGTATGTACTATGTTTACATAAAAGAATGTTGGTTACAATTAACAAAATTAAAATTTGTATTACATAGAAGCGTGGCAACTCTGATGGAAGATATTTTCTGACCAAAGTTCTCAACAATACCGTCAATTTGGTATTCATATTGCGATGTTTTAGATAAACTGTGTAGAATCGAAAATAAGTGGCAACCTACATTATTATCCTAAGAGATAACATTTCGTATATAGGGAGAGCATTGTTTAAGAACCTTCTCTTGGTACCCATGAATTGTAATATTTTCCTTCTTTTTCTAAACAAAAAATTAAATAAATATGCGATTCTAAATATGTGGCAACCATATTAAAAATATGTTTGAATTAAGGATCTTTAACATACCTTCCATTTGATACCCATATTATGATGTTTTAATTAATTGTAACTAATTTCGAATAGGTGGCAACCTTATACGAGTCTTTCGGAGATAATGCCTATTCATATAACCTTAAAATCCAAAACATTATCTGTGTATAAAATTTCATCAAAATCGTTAGAGCCGTTTCCGAGAACCCTATGGATATATATATATATATATATATATATATATATATACAAGAATTGCTCGTTTAATGTAATAAGATATAGATGGGTTATAAGGCGCATGCTTGAAATTTTCCTAAAAATTCATTAAAAAGTTGGAAATTTCACGAAAGTTTGTCGAATTTTTCAAAATTTTGTACAAAGTTTAAAACTTTGATTTACAAAGTTGTGGTTTCAGTATACTAAAACAAACGAAATCTATATTACATACTTCACAAAATTCTACCTCACTAAATAATAGAGGTGCTAAATAAATTATGCATTACCGTCAGTGTTTTTTTAAAAATGTAGTGCCATCGATACATTTGTACATTGTACATATTTAATTACATATGTATTCACGTGTATATTGTATGTATGTTTATGACAATAAACATGTTTTTACGTAGCGATCTTATTTTTACGACTGAAACATATTTATCTCTATGTTTATTGGCATCGTAATATTCTTTTCATTTACGGACTGTTGAACATGGCTATAAATGTACACATTGTAATTGTTTATATAAATTCATATTTAAGAACGCACAGACTGTAGCACACGTTCATTAGGGTAGTCCCAATTTCGGAATGTCGTAGTTGAGCTCACTTTCTCGCTACCATGATAATACAAATGAAATGAAAGACCGAGTATTTTAATGTGGTCCTTTTTATTTGGCAATTTGATTGTGGCCTATTAATATTTATTTAAATAGCGTTATTGAGCTGTGTACCACGATTATGTTTATTAGGGAAATTGGAAAAAGCAACAAAGTCTAAGCGGTTATAGCTGCTATTTCGGAGATCATCAGACATCTTCCTCTAGCCTTCAGCAGGAATCGAAACCACATCATCGATGTGCAAAGCCCGCGACGCTAACCACTGAATGCATACCCCGTATACGTGTAAGCTCTTGTTGCTAATCGACTGATTTGGCTACTTTTAATTTGCTTTTTTTAGGGTTCATCAATTTTTTATTAAAGTTCAGCGCCTTATCTAATAAAAACCATATAAGTCAAATTTCAAACTTTCTACAAAAATTAAAAAAAAACACAAAATTTTCTTGCCAATTCCAAGTATTTTAGTAAGAATTTCTAAATTAATTCTTGGTATGCAGTTTTTTAGCTTATTAAAATCTAGCACAATAAAGTGACAGTTTGAAGTTGCTAAAGAATCGCATTGATTTTTAATATTTTTTTTCCTGACGGTGTTATGCACTTTTTTCCGTTTAAAAAAACTACTTGTGTATGGAAGAAAATGCGTTATACCGTCAGCAACAGAATTATCAAAAATCAACTCGATTTTCTAGCAACTCCAAACGGTCATTTTATTATACTAGATTTTAATAAGCTATCAAAGCTGCGTAGCAAAAATTTTTCCAGAAATTAAAATAAAATGCTTGGAATTGGGATGATAAGTTTGTGGAATTTTTTTAAATTTTTTTTACATAGCCTGAAAATGGGATTTATATAGTATTTGTTAGATAAAGAGCTATACTTTTATTTAAAAATATTAAAAATTAATGCAAAAAAGATATAAATAGTCAAAGCTGTTTAAAATGTTGATGTGCTATCGGTTGGTCGCCATGAGCTAATTATATGTAGCTATAAATGTTTTATATGAAATCCTGGAAAGAACACAGTATGCATTTATAAAATTAAAATATAATATTAGGTTTGATTACTTCATTTGTTAGCGTCCAGTTATATTTATGCTAAGGCATTGCCACAGTTTAGCATATCGCCCACCGTCTTCAAAAGGCGGCACATACTCAAAATTACACGTTTGTTAAAAGGTGCGAAAAACTATTTCTTAGCACATGATAATCATATGCGCAAGAATTTCCTTAGTTTGTTTTTTTTAACAAATTATACAAAAATTCCATTGCATGAACGATGTGTTGATCAAAGACATGATAAGTCTTTGAATGTCCACCAACAGAAGTGGAGAAGCTTTTCTCTTAACTAAATATAAATACGTGTATTTTTAGATACATATGTATGTATAAATAAAGACTGCATTGGCATGCAACGGAAGTTCGTTGACAGCTCACGCAGCCACCTTGCATTCGTGTAAAAGTACATACTACTGCACCTGGGAGAAATATGTATGTATTACGTTCATATTTGAGTGCATATTAAAACACGAATAAACTTATATTTGTATGCAAACATATTGCTATTTAAGTACACATTAAACACGTGTATTTAGCAATTACTTACTACAATAATATAAATCGTGTTCAAAATAACTTCACGAAACTGCTGTAAATGGAAAAGCTTTCATGTGGAAATAGGGGTTTATTGCACGCAATGAAGAAATAAAAAAAAAAAAATATTGCATGACTTTATATGAAAAAGTAACATATGTATGCATATGTGAATCTGCAGTACAATGTATGTATATGTATGCACATGCATTTGTATGTTCTATTCTATTAACTTCGTTTTCGTCAATGTCAGCTTATACGCGATAGAGTGTGAACTGTCAACTCCGCCTTAAGGCATACCACTTCCGCGGATGTTTTGTTTAAATTCAAACGAAGCAGTGTTTCCGAAAAAACGACAATATATGATTTTTACTACAGCTTTGTCCTTCACGCTACCGTACTCCCACGGGCCAATTACACAGTGCAACAGTATTCTTGGCGAAAGACCTAGACCTATGTAGTTAAACCTCGAATTATTTTTGCATTCTCAGGTTAACGTTTTTCTTTATAACCATACTAAGTTTGCAAAAAAGGATTAAAATTCATACCGGTGACAAATAACTAGTTGAAATTACATATAGTAAAATTTCACCAGGATTATTTTTGTAGCATATTCTAACCCATTAGCTCTCTCAAGAAAGTGTCCTTTTGATCCCTTTTTTGGAGAGTCTGCCTACAATGGCACTTTCGACTTCGCCAAAATGGTTTAGAAAGTTATTAGCCGCAAAATTTCACTAGGGGTATTCTCAGACAAGAGCTTCATAGAAAGAACATTAAGGTTCACAGAAAAAAAGCAAATATGTAATTTTGAAACATGCAAAAATTTGTTATACTAATTTAACTTAATGGCATTTACTTTGCTTTGTTAAAATTTTAAAATGTTTTACAAAATTATCTGTCGTGAAATTGTACTGTATATTTTAATGGCCGGGCTTTTGGTAGGGGCCTGGTGTGCTCCTGTGAAAGCAAATTAGCAAATTACTAGAAAATGCTGCAAGCTGTTGCAATAAGGATATATTTTGAGTTTTACTCTAACCCCTGCAACTAGTAAGCGTGTATGTTTGTTATCGACAAAATACATAAGAATAGTTTCTGAAATGGCAACACTAAAAATCAACTTGTTAAACCAAAACTTCTTGTCATAGGATCTGGAAGATCTATTGATGAAATTTGACATTCTTGAAATTTTTGAATTTTTGAAAATTCCAATTTTTTTTTTATAAGTTATCAACAAATGAACCTTTATATAAACTTTTTTCAATTGCTATTTCTCCGCAAATATTTTATGAAAGTGAATGAAATTTTGACCATATGACTAGAATTTAACTATAATTCAGACGACATAAAATGAAAAAAAAAAAAAAAAATTATTTTCTTATAAACAATACATTTTTTTCGTAAATAAGTATAATTTTATCAAATTCTCATTCGGCTAGAAACCAAATTTCTCCACCAATTTGTTCTGCAGAATCTGGTGAAATAACTTCAGAAAAGAAATTTTAGTACATTTCATAAAAAACGAATTCAACGAATGTTTAAGCGCTATCACCTCGGCGCGAAGCGCGCTGTCATGGCAAGCATACTAACATGTTCATACGTTTGGTTACCTGAAGCTGCTAGTTTATCATTCAAGTAGCAGTGGTAAGCAAAAAGAAATAATAATTAAATGCTCTCCAGATTTAAATGAAGTTTAAGTTAATTTTATACTTATTGAAAATGCAAATAAGGTGGTGTTGTTTAATCAATGGTGAATGATGCGTGATTGTCAAAATTCCGCTAGTGAGCGAGTGAAAAAGTAAAACTAAGTAAAACATGAAATTGTGATATTTGTCGAATATATGAACTCACCACCGAGGTTATCTCCTACTTACCTCTTTTGCGTTTTCCATAATTTAGCTCACGATCTCTATGATTGAAAATACTTCGGCTTGGAATAATGTGAATATCCCGTCTTACCTTCCATAAATACTCCACATCCTGGCCCAATGTCAGTTGTAGAGCTATCAATGAAAATTTAACAGTCAGGGGATTCCCAAGTCATGCTAAGCGTCGCGTCGTAATGTAAAATATAAAAAATTTCATTCGTATCTTATACTGGAAAACTTTAGCGGAAATCACTAATACCGTTTCCTTTTTGCATGATTTTACCTCTAAGAACATTCTCTTCTTTTATACATTTCGCCTACGAATGGGATGCATTTGCACACACATTTATTGCATTTTCAAATGCATATAAAGACATGTTTTTGCATGTATATTCCCATCATGCGACATCAATTTTTGCACTTTTGTCTTTGTTATACTCTGTTTGATTGTTCAAAGTACGCAGACAGTGAATTGGCGTCATACAAAAGGACATTTGCTGCATAACATTTCACACTTTCCGGAATTTATTTTGTTGTAATGCACATTTACGCATAAGTACAAGCAAGAAATGCACATTCTGACATACGATTCAAACTGTAGTGTTGCAGCAAGTCACTTAAGCTTAAAGGCGGGACAAATGATTTTCCACTTCACTCCATCGCACGCATTTACTCACTCTCCCGACTCATTGAAGCGTTCAACCGTTAAACCATACTTAGTACACTGGAGCTTTGCATTTCTTCCTTTGGTGGCCCTTAGCTGGGTTTCTATTTTTGTTGCATGTTTTTTCAGCATTCAAATTGAATTGCTGCAACGCATTTTACGCCAACGTCACTGCAAAAATGTCAACTAACTTGCTTGGGCACTTGAATGATTTGACGCAGTGGTAATTAATAAAAGCTAATGTATGTACATAAATATAGGGGACCCATCTAGACTTTGGTTTCTATACCCGAGCGCACATGTGCACAAGGGTATTATAACTTTGTTCACATAACGGTTGTTTGTAACATAGAGATAGATATAGACAAATGTATACATAAATGATCAGAATGAAAAGAGAAATCGATTAAGCGGTGACTGTCTGTCCGTCCGTCTGTGCACACAATAACTCGAGTAAAAATTCAGATATCTAAACGAAATTTTGTACGAGCACTTCCTTCGGGCGTAGGACGGATGGTATTGAAAATGGGCAATAACCACGCCTACCTCCCATATAACGGTAATTTTCAGAAATACGAAAACTGCGATATTTTAATAACTACTGACGATTATTCTCTCAAAATTGATATTTACAATAATTTTAGACGAAAAATAAGAATATTAAAAAATTTTGGCAAATGGGCGTAGCCACGCCCACTTATGTTTACATGTGTATGTCTTGGTAACCGCTGCACCAATTTCTTCCAAACTTGCCACAGTTGTTAGCCTTGCTACAGCACAATAACTGACTTAAATTTTTAATATCGGACAATAACCACGCCCACATCCCATATAATGGTAATTTGGAGAAATACGAAATTTTCGATAAATGAGTAAATATTAAAGCTAATTATTCAAAATTGATACTTGCAACAATTCTTTACCAAGAAATACGCTTATGATAAAATTTTGGAAAATAGGCGTGGCACCGCCCACTTATGATCACATATATGCATCTCGGTAACCGTCGTACCAATTTGTACCAAACTCGGTTTGGTTATTGTGCTTGCCACATAAAAGAACAACTTTGAAAATAATTGAAATCGGACAAAAAATGAGGCCACTTTTCATATAACGGTAAATTTCAGAAATGCTTGAAGCTTCAATATTTCGAAATGTAAGGACGCTAATTTACTCAAAATTTATACACCCCGGCTTACTATGTAACGGTAGCTTTCGGAAAGATGAAAATCATATATTTAATATTTGTTATTTTTACAACGCTTTTATCAATTTGCAATGTGTCCAGACCCCCATTTATACTGTAAATATAGCAAAGGTATTTATGGCAAACCTAGTCTAGATATCAACCTTGTCGTAGGTATCATATCAAAGACATGCAATTAGAAAAACTCTGAAGGTAGATGTCACCCGCCAGAAGAAGTTAAATATTGCGCTTAAAAATATGCGCTAAATACGCAAGGGCGGGAATGGACGACACGCCATTTCTCTAAATGAAATTAATTGCTCCAAATGTATGAATGTACATATGTATGTTAATATAACACGCTTGTATAAATTGACTTAAAATTTGAAACTAATATTTCTCAGTCCCATAGAATTTGTTTTGATAACTTTTGATTTTGACATTTTATAAATTTTATAATAGACCTGAATTGATATGAAGAATAATATATGTCGGTATGTATGTGGGTATATGAATAACGACCGCTTAAAATCTATCACAAATTTGTACTTTCTCTGTAGAAATTTTAGGTCTATGTTTGACTATTTTCAATTAAATCTAATGCTATTTATTGCATGCGCTCCACTGACTTTTGCTAAAATTTCAAAATCAAAAGTTATCAAAACAAATTCTATGGGACTGAGATATATATATTTTTTTAATTTTTAGTCCATTTATAAAAGCGTGGTATATTAAAAAGTTATTTTTATATCTTATTTATTTTATAATGTCATTCAAAGTAACTGCCAGAGACCTTTTTTTGGGTAATAATAAAATTATTTAAAATTAAAAAAAAATCGTCCAGATGGATCACCCTATAAATATTTTAGTACTTTAAAAGGAGTTAATTTCTAGAAATATTTCAGAGGTTCAGTAAAGTGGGTTAGAACCTTGAAAGCTTGCATGTTACTTTTCAATATTATGAAGTACCAGATAGCCTTCACCGGCATTAAGTGTAGTTAATTAAAAAAAACTCAAAGTATAAGATTCAGCCAAAAACAATACGTTCTCAAACTGAATCCCTCTTAAGCTCGTATTTATGATACATTTTAAATTGCCTAATTCCCTTAATTCAGGTCTAATTTGAGTTTTTAAACAACCTTGATACATGTAGTTTAGAAATGATGCATTTTTGAAACTATTGTGTTTGATACCCACTTAACTTATTAAATAATTTTAAATTAATTTTAATTTAAAACAGTTGGCAACCTTCTTCAATCACCCCAAAAAAAATCAACATATTTAACTAAAGATCTTAACACTCTAGAGTTTGAGAATTTAATTAAATTATACTTTTCAAGTAGGTGGCAACCCTCTTCAAAGTTTATCAAAGTACGACGTTAATAATCCCCTTTCGTCTGACATTCATATTGTGATATATATTTTAATTACTTAATTCAATTATTTCAAGTATAATTTGATTTTTCAGGTGGCAACCGTCCTACATGTAGTTTCATGTAGTTTATAAATAAAGCATTTTTAAAACCAGTTCGATTGATATCCTTATTGTAATAATTCATTTTAAATAGGCGGCGACCCTTTTTAAACGCCTCAATAATATTCTAAATATTCAAACTAAAAGTTTCTTAAAATTTTGTCGTTTGACATTTTGATTTCTTCATATACCTTGCGAATAACTCTTTTTAACTTTCAAAACAGGTGGCAAACCTTTCCAAAATATTTTCAAGCTACAACCTTTTTAAGTCGATATGTATCTCCGGATACCCATGTTGTAATAAAAATTTCAAATAAACAATTCTATTAATTTAAGCTAATTTTGATTTTTAAACAGGTGGGTCCCATGATTTCTTCAAGGTCATCTAGAAGTCATGCCAAGGTCATCCCAAGGTTAAATTCAGAAGAATTGTATTGAATTTTTAGGTTTATTCAACAAATTTTTCCCTACTTGACCTTCAACTGACCACGAACTTGACGTGATGGAGGCTAACAGACCTCGGATTCGCATTCAGCGTGTCGAATAACATAGGCTTACATAGTTTTGATTTAATATGCATACACTTTTTTTTGTAAACCTGTGTATGTAATTGTTTGAGCTTCCCGAGTACCCGAATCAGGGCATCCGTGATTGAATTAAATTTTATACGAAATTTCTTTTTGGATATTCGATAGGAGTTCGCTGTTTCGATTCAAATTGAATAAAAGAAAAAACAGCTGCCATCATATTTCATTCGACTCGAATCTAGTTTCATTCGATAACGGATGCCATGATTCGATCCCAGTTTAATTTATAGGTTTTTTGTTGAATATTTTATTTAAGTGAAATGCATTTTTGTTATTTGAAATAAAAATACAATTTATCCCAAGGCGAATTCATATTAGGGGATAGCAGGAGTACAAAATCAAAAATACACCCCGTAAGAATTACAGAATCACTTTGACATTAAGAACCATCGAGTCGAAAATCCATCTGCTCCGGTAACACAGTCTTTTATGAATTCGCAATGTTTTATCCTAATGAATAAAAACTATCTGATATTGTTTCCTTTAAAAAATCGACCAACTTCTATCATTTTTTGTAAGTAAAATCTACCAATATTAATTTTTTTGAAGTCCGTACACTGGTATGAAGCCTGCGGCCTAGCCGAAGACAACAATGCCTTAATTTTTTTAATTTTATCGACACAACTATCTGCAATGGTTGTTGGCTAGTCTCTTGTTGCGAAAATATTTTGGTACAGGAGGCATAAATACTTGCAAGAGTGCCTACAGCAGCAGCAGAATATGTGTTTGCAGTCAAGCGTTGCGATATAATTAGTGTGGCAAAATTTATGTGCGCAAAATGCCAATTTGCTATTTTGTTTATTTTCATATTTTGCTGAAGGCAACCCAAATGAAAAGAGTGCGTTAAATGGACTGGAATGCTGGGTAGACGATGCTAAAAGATATTACACACATGCATGAGTTAACATATGGAGCACTTCCCTGTAGTCAAATGTGTACTAGTTGTAAACTACCTCACAACTAGTATGAATCGCATGCCCTACTAGTCTGCCAACTATCTTTTTTCCATGAAATCAACTGGTATTTTTAACATGTGGATGGATGTCCTACGAGATGGCAATTGTCAGAATTCGGTCAGAAATAAACCGATCTCAACCTAGTTCAAAATAGACTGAAAAATACTAGTCCAATTATGGACCGAAACCCCTACTTTGGGAGTAAAAAAATAAAATGAATTCATGAATATACAATAAAAAACGTTTGATTAAGTACACTTAATATATTGCACATTTTTATTTAGCAGCCTTAGATTTGCCAATATGTAATTAGTGTTAGATTTTTTGAGTATTAATTAAAAGGAAAATATAATACATAAATATTTCACACTTTCAAACTTGAATTTAAATGCTTTTTTCATTAAATGTTATTAAAAGTAAAAGCTTTCAGGTACAATAAATATTATATTTTTTGTCATTTTTAATAATGTTAAATATGCAAAAGAGAACATTCCCTGTGGGGTAAATCTCTAGTTCTGAACTGGTGCGCTTCTAGTACATTTAGACCCAGTACTGGTTCGCGATAAATCTCTTTTGCATGCAACCAACTGGCGAATTTAACATGGCGATGTCCTAAGGAGTGTCAATTGCCCCCCGCTGCATCCCTTTTTCGATAGTTCCGAACTAGTCCTAAATTCGACAAATAAGATCTAGTTCGTTCTGCATCNGTTAAATATGCAAAAGAGAACATTCCCTGTGGGGTAAATCTCTAGTTCTGAACTGGTGCGCTTCTAGTACATTTAGACCCAGTA
>NW_016172176.1:8121-13417 GCF_001687245.7 Rhagoletis zephyria | reverse complement strand
TTTTTCTTCATTTTTTCATTTTAGCGCCGCTAACTTGATTGAGCTGAAAAATGTCATGCAGGCAACACATATCTACATTAATTATTGTCACCACCTTTCATAGTTTGTACTGCAAGGTTCCTAATAAAC
Organism: Rhagoletis zephyria; assembly: GCF_001687245.7. NCBI lineage: Eukaryota > Metazoa > Arthropoda > Insecta > Diptera > Tephritidae > Rhagoletis > Rhagoletis zephyria. The sequence continues at coordinate 13,288 of NW_016172176.1, read as the reverse complement.
ATTGAAAACGACTTTTGAGAACTCTAATTGTTTGTTCATCTATATTATGTGCCGAAGAATTTGTTTGACTAAATGCGTGTTGTATAGACCGTGGCTATGGATTGCTATAGGGTGTCGGTGTCAACCGGAAAGGTTCCACAGCATACCCGGCATCGCCCAATAAGCAAGAATTGCGATCACCATCTCGATACTTCAGGTCTGTGCCAATTGATAGAAAAGAGGAAATTTTGACGGATCAAAGTAAAAATTTGAAATTTCTCGTTGTGAATACGAACGTCAGAATTTTACCTAGCTCATGGGCTAAATATGTATACACTTAATTAGGGGATTCCCTTAAACGCGAAGAGCAGAAAACTCGAAAACCTCGAAAGTTTTCGAGGCTGTTTTTGGGAATGCACCTTTTTTCAGCCTCGTAAACAATGGAGAAATTCCGAAGTTTGACAGCTCATTCAGAGTTTTTTGTATAATACATCGCATCAGCTGAAATAAATACATATAAAATCAGCATTGAAAATGCCACGAAAAAGTGAAAAATGTAAATTGTATGAAGTTCGTAGAATATTCGGATATAAAGGCAACACTGAAACTTACGAACGACTTTTCGAGGCTTTTTTCGCGACTAATTTGCCTCGATAGTTTTCGAGGCACGCGAAAATCGCCACTCATACAATTTTTGACAGTTGTTTTTCGAGGCTGGAAAAGTTTCGAGGTTTCGTGGTTTTCGAGCCACTTTCGAGCTAAATATTGCTGGGCGGAAGCTGGAAAAGCACGAAAAAAGCCTACGTTTCTTGCAAGTTATAAAGTAAATATAAATTTCAACAATCTCAGCAACACACAAAAATAGAGCCTTCGCAAGAGCGTTTGTTTGGCTTCTCAACTGTCAAAATTTTACTTTGCATTTGGCACAGCAAAATTCTATTATTTGTACGCCATAGCAAATTTTTCCTCCCGTCTCACCACGGAGAAAAAAGTTACCGATTGGCATATGCCCTTAGTCATAAAAAAATTTCTTGCATTGCTCATGTTCCAAATAAAGGAATCATGGTTAAAACCATGATGACAAGCATCAATAGCTCTAATTATCATATGATCGCAAATATGAAGTAAATGAAAAATGTATTTTACAAAAACTTTTTCATATAATAAAGAATCACCAAGTTGTTCGTAGAAAGAACTTTTGTCCTCTCTTCTATTTTGCTCAGACATGAACAACTTTATCCACTTTGAGCAAAGCCTTCGCTCCATAAGGGTAATCATTTCTAATTCCACCTTGGAGACGGTGCTCCTTCCCACGGCAATGTTGGTCCATTCGCGTTGCTCCCAGCTTCAACACTGCGGGAATGGAACGTTTTTTTGTACATAAGGCTGCAAGTCACCCAAAATATTGAGGAACCCTGGTTTGTTTTTTCGTATTGAGTGCAAGAAAGCTGTGAAATATAAAATGATAGTTTAAAATGGCATAAGAAGAAAACAGTTTTTTGCATACTACTTACGCAGAGTCCGGTAATTCCATGGGATTGCTGCGATCGCGTAAAATTGCTCGCTTCACAGTTATTAAAACAATTAAACACATTTTTGTTTTCTCTTTTTAATTTTTTCAAATGAAATTTGACACAAGGACGAAATCACAAGTAGGAGGTTTGGTCCCTTTTTCTACAATGAATTCCGATGCGATTCCAAGTCATATTGCAGAACAGGGCTGATAAATTCATAACACCACGAATAGAATAGAAATTAAGGAAGAAATTGTGAACTTGCATTTATTTTATTTAGCTCGATTGTTTTAATACTGGAGAAGGAATGCTGTATTTATGTAATTAAATCTAAAACAATATAAAAATGGTTATGATTATTACTTTTTTTTTTTACTTTTAAACTCATGTAATCTCTCAAACCCTAATTCAACACACACAATTAATACGTAAGAAATACATTTTTTTATCGAAAGGAATTTTGGCGCGTTAATGAATGTCATCAAGTCAATAGTCGGCACTGGTATATTGGCTGCACCTATGGCATTCCATAATGCTGGCTGGCTAAATGCGCTGATCAGTTCAGCTATGATTGGCATTATTGTTTTATATTCCAAACAAATATTGGTAGGAAAATGAACATTTATAAGAGTTACTCAAATTTAAGGTATTTAATTAAATTTTCAGATGTCTGGCTTGTACGAGGTAGCTAAGAGACGACGTGTGCCAATTTTCTCTTATGCCGACGGTCTTGGTGGAGGCGATAGCTGAAGGACCGCCTTTTATGCATGGGTTACAGAAAATATTGCGGTTAGTATAGTCTTTAAGTAATTTAATTTCCTTATGATTTCGAACGATCAAAGCAACTACCATAACAGTACCAGAATTATGTAATTTAGATTAAGGTGTGATAGCTGCCTCTAATACGGGACTGACATATAGAAACCGATTTTGGTTATACCATTTGTAGAAGTAAGAAGACAAGTAAGAAAGGGAGGAATCGATAACAACCTGTGACGAAAGTTGTGGTTTGTTTAGCTTTAAGGGCTCCTCGGATCTGCTTGGCATACCCGTGGACGTAAACGCATAACTACCATGCATTCCAAGATTTCCATTCACTGCCTTCTGAGCTGACCAAACTGCCATTTGCCTTGAAGCAGACCAAATTAGTCTTACTAATAGCCCAGTTATGCATACTTGCACTGCTATACCATTTTTACGTAAAAATCAAAATCCAACAGAATTCTACATGTTAAGTGCTATGCGTTGGGTAACCGCTTACACGCAAAGCCCATTTAACAGATTATGATGTGAAAACTCTCATGCAAAGCTAAGTATGCATAACTGGGCTATAACTCATCAGTCCTACGACATCGGTGAGGTTTGGAAACAACAGGCTGTCTGATGCGATCGAACGGGAAGTCGGACATTCTATTATGATTTTTATCGTCGAACCAAGACCTTTAAGCTCCTAAATGACTTATATGTAGATGATAGCAAATTTAATAGCCTTTGTTAGTACAGAAACGAATTCAAGCTTGGCCAACAACATCCGAAGGAAATTGCAATTAAGTGAATGCTCTTTCTTTGAGAGGGTCCTCAGCCGAGTAAGAGCTATGAATCACCTAACATCAATCTTACCTCCTCGATGAATTCTGTGTTTGCAGGCAGTCGCCAGAAATTTCCCTATGTCCAGGGACCCATACAACAGGCAGGAGCATTTTGATGCCGGCAAGTTGAGAGTCTTCCTGCATTCTATGGCTAATTTGTTGTTGTTTTCGTTAGATTTGAGAGATTTCATAGCAGGCTGGCTGTCAGGATAGATAAAGATAGCCAGTCCCAGAGGGGCGGAGGTTATGAGCCACCGAACCGCCTTCGGTATGGCGTTTAGCTCTGCTTGAAAGACGCTACAATCGTCCGGTAAGCAAAAACTGAGGGTTAAGGCGAGTTCGTCAGAGTAAATCCCTCTATCCACTCTTTTGTTAAGCTTGGAACCATCTATATATATGGCCGTAGAGCTTGGGTTTAAGTCTGTAGCCCCTTCCCATTCGTTCCTCTATGGACTTCTTGTCGAGTGGTATAATGTAACGTCGTAGATTATCCGGTAGAGTTTCAAGTACTTTTTCGTGTCCGAATCTGAGGTATCTCCACGACTGGATCGTATTTAACACGACCGCACTGCTGACATCCCGAGGTTTGCCGTAGAGATCCACAGGTGGAAGTTTTAATATTATTTCCAGAGATTTAGTAGGTGTAGTGGGCCGTGACGAGCATGACAGCCGTCCTCTGCACTCATTCCTCCTTGGCCCTGGACAAAGTGTTGTTTGGCACAGGCCACCATACGGCGACCACGTAGAAAAGGATGGGTGTTATCACAGCAGTGTACATCCAGTGTACTTCTTATTATTTGGCGCTAAGTGGAGTGTACTATATGTGGTTTTAATGACCTTCCTTGAGCGGTCTTAAATGTTTCGCTTCTAGTCCAGTATGTTGTCTAGAATAACTCCAAGGTATTTGACCTCGTTTGACAGAGTTAGTGCCTCCCCGTTTAGGATGGGAGGTTTAAATAAAAGAGTTTAATATTTCCTTGTGAAAACTACCATTTCTGTCTTGGTAGGATTGACACTAAGTCCACATTCCTGGGAGCAGATGTTTACCAGACCAAGTGCATTTTGCAATAACTAACTCAGGACGTGCAGATGTTTGCCCGTTGCCACTTGACAACCGCCGCCCTTAGGCTTAGCAGTAGGGCATTACTTAGGGTTAGGTTCTAGAGTAGAGGGGAGAGAACGCCCTCTTGGGGAGTGCCTCTGGTCACATACTTCGAAATGGAACCATCACCCAGTTGTGAGAGAATAGTTATCTTTTCGAGAAAGAGCCCAGCAAAATCCACAAAACCCCGCTTCACCCTGCCATAAGGAGGGAGTGAACAATAGACTTCGGATAGACATTGTTGAAAGCGCCCTCGATATCGAGAAATCCTTTTTCAATCATCGACAGCGTTGCCATTTTAGCCGTTTTCCGGCTAGATTTAGCCGGTTGCGACAGCAAACAGCCGGAAAAAATTCGATTTAGCCGGCAGCCGATTTGTTAGCCGTTTTGCAAAAAAAATTAGCCGTTTTTAGCCGATTTTGTTTTTATTTTTACAAATTTAGTGCTTCAAAATCTATTAGAAATGGCTGGCCTTATCTCTGAGAAAATTTTCATGTCGGACTGTGTTATATAAAATTGAAAAACAACCATAAAGTGAGCCGATTTCAGAGTTTTTTGTTTTAAGCGAGTGACCCAAATACACATAAACTGGGACACGTCATTTTAGCAGATTAAAAAGTTACAAGTTTTGCTGAAATTTTGCAGATTTTTCATAATTTTTACACTAAGTGTGAAATCTGTTTGTAGCATATGTTGTTTGTTAAGTAATGAGCTACATATTCATAAAAAATAATACATATTAAATAAACTAAAGAAAAATAGGCAAAACTTGCTTCAATTTTGCGTCCCAGTTTATATTTGGGAGAACGCNTCATAAAAAATAATACATATTAAATAAACTAAAGAAAAATAGGCAAAACTTGCTTCAATTTTGCGTCCCAGTTTATATTTGGGAGAACGCAGCGGGACATAACATTTTTGTTATGAATGTCATAATTTAAGTGTGAAGTTTTATTCGCTACACTTAGAAAATAAAAGAGCAC
>NW_016172176.1:0-8021 GCF_001687245.7 Rhagoletis zephyria | reverse complement strand
TAAAGCCAATTCCACCCTCTTGTAAACTTGTGTTATTGCCGACAAAAATGCATGGCAGGCCCGAGTGCATTCTATTATGAAAAACTGGTACCTTTGCCACCGCCATTACAAGTTATATATCGTTGGAAAGCTTAGAAAATAAGCTATCTAAATAAAATATTTGGGGAAAAAAAACAAAACTGAAACATTTAAAAATAAATGCAATAATATATTTTGATTGCAAATTTTTTGCACGGTCAGCATAGGTCAGCAATTTTTGATTCTCTACCATAAGTGCGACATGAGATAAGAATTTTAAGAAAATTTGTCACTCTAAGAAAATAAGATGAAATTTCCGTGCTTAAATTCGTATAACTCAAACCGCGGTAGAATAGAAATCTTTTACACATTGGTTACTAGTAACCATAGCAACAATGTGGTGGAGTTTAAACAAAATGCTGGCATAAGATTTCTTCTTGGTACACTTGGCAAATTCTTTGGTTACTGAGACTTTGAAGTACCAACACACGAATGTTAATTGAAATTATAAATGGAAACAGAAACTGCTTTCGATTTCATAGAGACCACCTACAGTTTATGATGGATTCGCTAAAAAGCTTTCGGTTTGGCGTCACATTCTGCCTTTGTTAAGCATTAAAAAAGTCAAAATCGGTTTTTTAAGCATTTTTTATTTGTAATCCACCAATTTTGGAAAATTTAAACGAGTAAACTTAATTATATGTATACATTTCTACCCGACCAAAATGAGTTTCAGTTAGTCCTCTCGACATTGGGTCTATATTACGGGTACGACCCATAACTTCTGGCCAAGGATTGTTAGAGTTGTAGTGTCAGACGGAAGCTACGGAAGTTGACTTCGACCGCATCTTCGAAAAACATTTTTCCAATAGATGTGACTGCGAACTTAATATATGTGGTTCTACATAAACGATGAAGAACTTCCGATCTTTAAATCCAAAAAGGATATTGAAACACCATCTGGCGTCTTCTCTTAGAAACTATCACCACCTATAAGTCCTATATAATCCCAGATTACTGCAGCGTGTTCCAAACTGTGCTATATNGATAGTCCTATATAATCCCAGATTACTGCAGCGTGTTCCAAACTGTGCTATATGGCATATATATGCAATAGGCATGTTGACAAAGCTGGTAAGCATGATCGCTTTGTTCTAAACTTGCCTTCGTTGTGGACAACCAACCTGTATCAAAATTCTTGGATCGATAATGACTAACTCGTTATGCGTTCAAGAATGCTAAGATCCTTACAATCTCTTCGACAGCACATAGCCGATCTTTACCAGATCCAGGCACGTAGTGGTTGTCCGAGAAATGAGGAAGCGGACGAGTAGAAGCGGTTCAAAACATACAACCTTTTCTGAGATTCCTGCCTTCCCAAGTTGAGGAAATGGCCAAAGATAAACAACAGTCCGGCGAAAGTGCCTCGAATTGCTTGGAGAGCACTTCTTATAGAGCTTGTACGGCTTAGAAAAAACTCCATTAGAGGATCTCTTGCATTCACAAGAAAATCAGGGTGGTGGAAAGGCATGTAAGGATAGGTGAAACTAGGAGTAAGAATATTTTATTTGCGGCCGCATACGTCGCAAAATACTATAACTAATTTTAGACAGGGGGGTCTTCAGTTGACTGAGAATTATATATATTGTATTGGTCAATCCCTCAGAAAACCAGTGAATTTATTTTCTAGCTCATTTTAACAGTCACCCAGTGATACTTTATGGGAGTGTCTCGAATCGAGCGCTTTTTGTTTAATTTCCGTATGTAAAATTTGTAGGTATGAGTAATTTATAGATGTACTTATGCTTTACTTAAATTACAGAGGCAGCGTAAATACTTTGCTTTTCATCTATCATTTTGGTTCCTGTTGCGTGTATGTAGTTTTTATAGCAAATTGCATAAAGGACTTTGGCGATCATTACTGGGCCGTTTGGGATAGCCGAATATACATGTGTTGCGAAATCTTACCACTATGTTTGATCTACTGTGTGCCAAATTTGAGGTCATTAGTTCCTTATGCAATGGCAGCGAACTTTTCGCTGGTAATTGGTAAGTATGTTTAAATAATCAGTTTAATATAAACGCCTAATTGTCTACATAAAGTAGGTGAAAAAAATTACTTTTCATAAACGAAGTACAAGCCAAATGAAAATGTTTACCAAACGAGAGGTATACTTGACTTTTTAGTTATGGTAGAAATTTTTAAATTGTGTTTTTACATTAAAAACACTGTTCCTATTCTTATCTATGGGTGTATACATATTAGTGTGACTTTTATTTTTCGATTAGTACTGTTTTCTCTGAGCTAGCTCTCAATCAGAGGTAATCGATTTGTGCGACATTCTAGAAATCAATTGTATTAAATTTGTGTTTTTAGTTCTTTACCCTTAAGTCAGAATTACCCAGAAGATAATTTAGGTAGGCCTTCTTAAGTGAAGCCATCCGTGAAGGCTTCCCAAAGAAAGGCTGAAAAGTATGCCTTCTAGAAATTAATGCGAATATATAATGAAGAAAAGAATGAAAAAAACGTGTGCCATTTGGAAAATTTCAAGTTCAAGCTCTCATGTGCTAGTGAAATTTTATTCCCTCATACTTGTCAAAAATTTACTCGCAGCGAACTTTGTTACCAATTCACACACGCTTCAGTACGATCTCAGGCAGAAGCACTCTAAAACATTCTGTTTGGACTTCAAGTGATAATTTTCTTTAATTTTTGCGTGGGACACATTCAGTGCGGAATCGCATCTTGCTAGTTTGTCCGCTGCCTCGTTTCCGTAAATGCACCTATGTCCCGGAACCCATATTAGGGTAATTTCAGATATTCAGATGGAATATTTTGTCAGGAGATTTCGCACTAAATTTTAATGGTAGTAAATAAAAAAAGCAAAAATATGCCAATGCCAAATGCATTTATTGTAAAAATGCAAAAATATGCACTAACGATTGAATGCCATTTTAAAGGAAATTTCTATGTTTCGAAGCTTAACTTAACATTTCCACTTGAAGACGCCGAGTAAAAGCATTCATTTGCATGAGATTCCGAGGCCTAATTATTATTATTATTATGTACATATGGGCATCAAATGAAACAAATTTTAGAGTAATTTTACAAACATATCTGTGTTCGTATGGAATAGTAGCTTATGTCGGGAAGTTGGCTTTAGTATAATGCGGCATTCTCTTTATTCTTTAAACGACAAGGAATTTTTTTATAAGAATATTGACTTCCTAGTATCGGTACATTTCTTGCACGTTTAATTGCCAAAAGTTCTTCATCGGTTTGGCGCCAGTGAGTCATTCGCAATCGTATGCTACGGATGCCGCATTATACTAAAGCCAGCCTTTCGACATAAGCTATTATTCCATATGAATACAGATATGTTTTGTGTTCACAGTTATATCTTTTGAATGATGTGAAAAGTAGCCTTGGAAATTTGTATCCTTCTTCTTAAATAAGTTCAGTCACTCCAAGCAGGAAGCCAAAAATTCAAAAACCTAGAGTATTTCGAGTATTTCAAAATTTTTTCAGGGAAATGTTTAGTAGCGCTAACATCGTTTTTGGGGTGGGGGACAGTCCCCGCTTTCTAAAAAGGCGTACCCCCCCCCCTTGGGCTCGTCCCACAGGCCCCTAGGGAACCGTTTGAAAAAGGGGGAAAAGCGGAATTTTCTTAGGCAAACTGAGCAGTTTGAAGTGGAATATGACCCAACTAACAGAAACCGTGGGATTTTTTAATAAAAGAAATTATGCCAAATTAGATATCGGGCGATTTTGAATAAAGAATAAACAAGTTAATTAAAAATAGAAAAAACAAGTTTTTTATAAAAAAAAATGTTTTTTTTAACAAATGTATTTTTGCGTAGAATTCCTTTCTGCGTAGGCGGCCTTCGGCCGCACTTAGGGATTATAACCCTCAGGCAGTAGAATTCTCCTTTCTGTGTTGCCAAAGAAGGGGGGCTGAACACCTTTTGCAGAGAACACCTTTCTGCGTAGGCGGCCTTCGGCTTCGGATTATAACCCTTAGGCAGTAGAATTCTCCTTTCTGTTTTACCAAGAAAAGGAGCTGAACACCTTTTGCAGAGAAAACCTTTCTGCGTAGGCGGCCTTCAGCCTCACTTAGGGATTATAGCCCTCACAAAATAGAATTCTCTTTCTGTTTTGCGAAGAAAAGGAGTTGAACACCTTTCGCAGAGAACACCTTCGTATATTTTTAATGCTTACTAAGTTATATCCTATCTTCTTTTGTCTCTCATTCTTTTGCATATTTTGGAGTTTAACAGCTGAACTCCGCCATTTAATTTGCGTATGCAACCAAAGTTCAGACGCATGATTTTGAAGATGTTTTTATTTAATGAATTGTGATTAATTGGTTAATATTAAAGTCGTAAAGCAAGTTATAACTAATAGGAGTGATAAATGTACGCTAATTTCCGAATTTTACTAAAAAGGGCATCTTTCAAACCCAATTTGTAAATAAATTAGTGACCAAAATTTACAAAAGTGAGTGTTAAAATAATGCGTAGACCCTTGACTACAAGTGTGTGCAATTTTTTGGATCGGGCCACCCCTTTAGACGGAATAGCCCGAAATAGTTGTGAGCGCTACTAAACCCCATCCTTTTTTTAAGCTGTCGAAATGGATCAAAACATATAACATGAAATTTTGGTCGTCGTACAGTTCCATATGTAACGTAACTCTTTCTCTTACCGTGTTTTCTGGCAGGCTGTAGGTGTGTCTTTGGTTAGTATATTGGTATTTTTGGTTCAGTGTGTTAGTGTATTTTAAACAAATTGTAACGGAAATAGAAGAAGTTGTAATAGAAATTAAAGAAATTGTAAAATATATAAGCAAATGCCAAAAAAACAGGAGCTGTAGGCATTTTTTGGCAATCAGTTGGTAGTGTTTTTAGTTAGGAAACTGTACCATGGTTTTGGTTGATATGTACAAATGTAAATGCATATGTATATTTTATTGTTCTGTTACATTTCCAGGGTTCGGCATTATTTTCTACTACATGTTTAGTAATCTTCAACCAATTGAAGAACTGCAACAGTTTCAAGATTTTCGCCTTTATCCTTTGTTTTTTGGTGCCACATTGTTTGCATTAGAGGGAGCAGGATTGGTATAGAATTTAATACCTATACAATAACACATGTATACATATGTATATATTCATTGATTTACACAGATTGTATCTATTGAGGCGAAGATGAAAACTCCGAAATCTTATGTTGGCATAACCGGAGTTTTGAGTCGAAGTATATTTATTGTCATTTTGCTACAGCTAACGTTTGGTTTTTTTGGTTATTGGCGTTATGGTGACGGCATCAAATCGGCTATTCTACAGAGTCTACCATATGATGAGATGTAAGACGTCCACTCCTAAAAACTATGTATTGCTTCGAACAAGTATACCTAAATGTTTCGTCTTTATTTTTCAAGTCTTGCCAATATTGCGCGCGTTATTTTCGCCTTTTCCATGTACATCACCCATCCTCTACAAGCTTATGTGTCAATCGAGGTAATGTGGGACAATTGGCTGAAGGACAAGGTCGCAGAAAAAAGGGCATTCGCGCTGGAATTAGTCTTTCGAATGTGTCTGGCGATTGGCTCAGGTAATATACGTACATAGTACAATATTAAGTTATTGGTTATATTTATACATATGTACTTGATACTAGCAATGTTTGCTATTTGAAAAGTGAAATTTACGAAAAATAGCGTTTTTCAAGTTTCCTTTTGTTTGAAAATGGTTTTGCAAAGTGCAAAAATGCAGTTTCAAAAATGGCGAAATACTTTGAGCATTATAGCCAGGAGTTTTTTATTTGGTACCGTAAAGTTATTCCAAGAGACTAGTGGAATATTCGGCCGTCCCCTCACTGTGCGGAGGCCATCTGATAGCCAAGAACTCAGATGAGACTACAAACTATGGTTCGAACTCCAAATATTCATCCTTTGATGTACACTTGCCGAGCAATAGAAAACTGTCCAATGCATGGGACGCCATTTATTTTCAACAATCTTCAGCTTTTGGGTAATACAATAAATAATGAGAAAAAAAAAGATCTGGAAAATATTCACTCGTTTGCGTTTTATTGGCGCAAATACCATGTACCAAATCATATGCTAGTATCAAGTGCATACAGATATTCATACATACAAAGGTATTAATTCTTATTTTTTTCACATTTTTTACTTTCTCCGTATAGTGATATTCGCCATAATTCTTCCCAATTTGACCTTAATCATTTCATTCGTTGGAGCATTTTGTCTTTCGTTTCTGGGTCTCATATTTCCAGCCCTCATTGATATTTCGATTAGATATAAGACTGACTATGGACCTGCTAAAATTTATCTAATACTTAGTGTTTTAGTGATAGCTTTTGGTATTATTGGAGGTGCAACCGGTTCTTTTGTTCCAATTGAACAAATGATTAAGCTTTATATCGACGGAACGGATTTGGCCGGTTGATAATGGTGAGGAAATACAGGTGGATAAGGAATAAATTAAGCATATTTATATATCAGAGTAATAAGGAGTAAAATGATGTTATAATTAAGCAATGTGGGTATTCACATTATAGGTAACAAGTTAAAAATTATTATTTTTCAGTGTATTTTTAAACTGTACAGTTAATAAAATGCTAACCTCATAGTCAAACATCCCGATAATCAGGCAGATGTTAATAGCCCAAATCTTTGTTGATGTGTTATTTAACACTGTAGCCACGCTAAAATGACACAAAAATATGCCGATACGCGTAAATTTAATGGTGGGTCGTAGATTGCGCATCTGTATACGGTTTTTCTAGATCAACTCATTTTCCCAAGATATGTATTTTCATTTTAAAGCTTAGTATCCAGTTCCTAAGGAAAGGGTCCAAGGATATTGACATCTGATACTTCGCAGGCTGTTGCCTCCCTATTTCCTCGCGAAATAATGGAACGGGCACATATTTCTGTTGCAAACATGGGTTTGCATGTGTGCCTTTAGGAAACGGTAGTAGAAAGCGTAGCAAATTTCTTAAAAACTGCGTACTGCCTTAAGGATATTTGACGCCAGAAAATTTCTACACTTAAGAAAGTTTTTTTATATGGAGTTTTTGCTATTCTTGCCAGCAGGATACTAAGCTTAAATTTGCATTGCGATTAAAAAAATTCAAACATTAACATGAAAACTGTTACTCATAGGTACAGTGACCATCCGTCCTTTATTTAGAATGACAGTGTTTTATTTTAACCTCATAACCTTTATATATATANGTTATTCCAAAATACTAGTGGAATAGTCGGCCGAGGTAAAGTATTAAACAGGGAATATGAAAAAATAAAAATATCCCTTATAAAATATAATGAAAACCTTCGCCAGAGCGTTTCGCACCACACTTAAAGCTTTTTATATAATCAGTAATCTTTGTACAATCTATAAATTACGAATCTTTTTATTCTTATTTGGCACTACAACCGTTTGTCGGTTTGGGCCGAGACCAAAAAACTTCTCCAATTGCCTCTCTCCTGTGCGCATTTGCGTATCCCGAGTGCAGACCTCCTGTACTTGGTCCTTCCATCTCGTTCATGGGCGCCCTTGTTTTCGTTGTCCACCAATGGGTGCGAAGTCGAAGGATCTCTTCACCGGAAAGTCGCACAGTGTTTCGACTATGTGGAGGCAGGTAGAAAAAAGTCATGGTGACAGTTGATAAAAAAGTGGTTGGGTTTAGAAAGGGAAAAGTAAGTCATTGATAAAAAAAATTTCACATAATTTAATCACGATCCGAGTGGAGACTCGGGTCATGGCAGAAAGAGAGGGAGCTTCGGAGGGGCCATTCCGGCTTATTCGGTTTAAGGGCTCGCTGAAGTCTGCAGCGTCTGTTCACCAGTAGATGCGTATGCAAGCGGGTGTCTCTCTTGGAGCACACGGCTCACTATATAAACGTGTATTTGGTTACGAAACCACCTCCGTCACAGCAATGGGTTGTGCGCTGGGTTTGGGACCCGCCACGTAAAA
>NW_016172175.1:10842-13419 GCF_001687245.7 Rhagoletis zephyria | reverse complement strand
AAGGGAAACCTACATACCAAATTTCGTTGAGATATCTCAATTTTTGCTCGAGTTATCGTGTACACGGACAGACGGACAGACGGACAGACGGACAGACGGACAGACGGACAGACGGACGGACGGACGGACAGACAGACATAGCTTAATCGATTTCTTTTTTCATCCTGATCATTTATGTATACATTTGTCTATATCTATCTCGATTCGTTTTGGCTGTTACAAACAACCGTTATGTGAACAAAATTAATATACCCTTGTGCACAAGTGCGCTCGGGTATAAAAATAACCGAATTCAATTCTCATTTAAAAATTTAGGAGTATCGTTAATTTTTTCATTATGCATTGAATTGAATAAAGAATTTTCGAAATCGGTTAAAGTAGCCCAAAGTTATGCGGCAACTTTTGAAGTCGGTTAAAAAAGCAGTTCTTCCCTTCTGGGTGGTGATAATGCGAATATTCCTAAAAAATTATATTACTGTGTATGTATATAGAGAGATTTGTTAGAGAATGTGCACTACGACCTTGGGTCTATTTTGCCCTCAAAGTTCATCATACCACCACCACCAAGCAGTTTCGAGGGCGGTAGAGAGTGAAAACGCGTAACCTCCGTCCACAATCTGTCCAGGCGTGTTAATCTTCTTCTCGTTATTATATATATATATTTTATTTATTTTTAGGCTAAATAAACCAATTTTCAAGATTCCAATTTAATTACTGGTCGTGCAACTGTAAAAAAGTGGAAAAGTTCGCACCTTAAGTCCTTTGTTCTTGTCAGTGGGGCAAAACATACTAAAAAAAATATACGTTGAAATATGTATGCCTTTTTTATATTTCACTCGTATCTCTTCTTCTTACCTTTCTGCTATATATTATATATATACAAAAATTATTTTTGGGGGAAAATCAATTAAATAGTTTTTATGAAATTTAAAAAACAAAATAATCAATAAATTTTTTTTTTAATTTAATTACCAAAAATTATTTTTTTAGTACAGAAACTTTTGGGTAACAAATATTTTTTTGGAAAATATTATTTTCGGGGACCTATTAGTTAAAAATTGTTCACAAAAAAAATAATATTCTTTCGAGAAAATAAAGTCTACTAGAATTATATAAAACTATTTTTGGGCAAAAATTAATTTGTTTGAAGAAAACCAATGTTTGGAAAAATATTTTTTGGGAAAAACTACTTTAAAAGCCTAACATTTTTTTAGAAAATTATTATAAGATTAATGAAAATTTCTTTAGGATAAAAAACTTAAAAATAAAAATAGTTTGTAGTTGAAATTAAGCAAATTTTTTAGGACAAAATTATTTTATACATTGATTTTTTAAGCAAAAATGTCTTTAAATAAGAATTTCATTAATCACACTTTACAAATCGAATTATGAAAGTTTTAAAACCTCCAGTTTATGCTTTGAGTACAAGTACATTGTGGTCCTGCTGTACATTAGTTATAAGTATTGGTAAACTTATTTTGCCTGAAAAATTTTGTAAACAAATAAGTAAATCCAACAAGCATTACTTTTTACTGCAAACATAACTGTGTAATGCCAATTCGCATTGATTTACATTCATAGCATTATAAATAATGTATCCAAATTGTTGAATACTTTTATGGTTAGCATGCGTTTGCAATAAAAATGTACGCACATTACCGTTTTCAGCAAAAAAAAAAACTGACGAGATTAAAAAAAGAAACCAAAACAACCATCAAATGACTTCATATAAAAATGCATGAACTTCATCCGCTCTGGCACATAATGGCGCCATTGTACAATATTTGTGAGCGCTGCTTCCACAAATTCAGCCATAAGAAAACGAGCGTCCATAATCGTTTTGTTGAATATGTATTTCACGCCATAAGAGACACCTGACTATTGGGGGCAGACTTTGAACAATGACACAGCACTAATGCGGTTAACTAGAACAATATCGTATCTTATTTAATTTTTTTTTTAGTTTTCACAAATATTTTCAATCAATCGATTGTTACTTGAATGCAGCAAATATGAAAATACCATAAAGTTTTTAAACATTTTTTTTTTTATATCGGACGACACTAGCAACGAGTTTGGTGTTTACTACTTATATTCGCGGTGTTGCGGTGCTATACTGCCGCTTTGCTTCTTTGCCAATCGCATTGACGGCATCATACGTCGGCAAACGTCAAGAGAAAAAGTTGTCCATGACATTTTTGGTCAACAAGTGCACAAACAACTCAGCAAACAGCAACTCAATTCATGTATTACTAAAATAATTCTAAATCAGACAGACAGACAGACAGACAGCAAGCAAGCAAGGCAAGCAATCAGGTAATGCAGAGCAGCTGTCGAATTCTTGTTGCTTAGAATGTTGGTTGGCTGTTTAAGTTTTTCCTTATCCTAAAATATTCGCATGCCTCACGTATTTTTGAAGTCACGTTTTGGTTTTGAATTATTTGCTCACCAAAAAAATTGAAATACTCTTTTCCTTTGGCTGCAATAAATTATGCTTATTCGCGCAAAAAAAAATTAATAATTAAATATAAGATTTTTTACAACTTTTAATTATTTTCACACAAGTTCAATCAAGTA
>NW_016172175.1:0-8157 GCF_001687245.7 Rhagoletis zephyria | reverse complement strand
TATAAAACAAGTTAATACTAAAAATTGGTTTAAAAAACAATTGGATATTGTGATCGGAAGTTTTCTGAAGAGAAACTAGGTTTTGGGATCGAAAAATAATGATTTTCAAGAATTCTATACCACTTCTACGAAAAGTGGTTTTTGCCCATATAAAATATATAGAAAACAAATTTGAGCGCTTTGAGCAACCTCTAACTATTTTTTTTTTTAATTTCAAAATAAGAAAAGAAGGGAAAAGTTTTTTCGGTATAGAACAATCCTACGGGGTTAGAGCTTAAAATTCCGACTTTACTTTTTAACATGCAGTTTGTAAATTAAGCTTCCTGTCTTGACCCCTATTTGTAAGATATATTTTAGATGTGTGTGTAGCCAAACATTAATGAGGATCATATTATATGATATTATCGGCATTAATGCTAGCTTCTGAATAAACGAAGTCGTCAACTTTTTCGAAATTACAGCTGATGCCGCGGTAGTTGCCGCATCTGGCGGGTTCCACTTTCTTGTTGATCCAGAGCACACTTAAATTTCAGTCGACGAACATGCGTTCATCCGACCCTTTTCTGCATGCGAGTTGATGTATGGCCCTTTTCAAATTTTGTCGGCGTATTTGAATAAATCAGCTGGCAGGCTGTCAGAACCACCAACCTCGCCTTAGTCAGGCGCTGCGACATCACTTCCATTGTCATCGACTGGGATGAACGCGGTTCATTTTTTCCACTATTTTTAGTGCTGCTGTCAATCAACAGAGTGGAAAAGTGTTCCCTTCATAATTTTATAGCCAATTTCACGAAAGCGATTAAAGTTAAAAATGATTTTTATTTGAATTGAACTATTTTTCACTTAAATTGCTCTGGTGAAACCTGCAGTTAGTATGTTCCGAACATAGGTGACTGGGTCGCCGTGGTCTTATAGGAATTCAGCGCGGTCTGCCAACTTTTTATAAGTCATAAGTCACGTAAGTTTCTGTTAAAATGTTCGCTGTAGACCAGAAACTCTAAAGCATGATATATCGATGTTCTTTTCTGACAATTTGTTTCTTCCAAAGTTCATTGACGTCAAAGTACCCAGTTGTAGTACTTAACTAACAGATCTCAGTTCCTACCACCCTAACGTACCAACCTAAATCTTAAGCCGTAGAAGTTAAAGCAGTCATTTCGGAGATCACCACTTCTCCTCATCAGACTTCTTTATTTCTAGACTTTCCGCTTTTTTGCTGAGCTATATTTCTCGTCATATCTTCGGCGGGGAGAAATGGTTTTGCTTCTAAAGTTCATTGGCTTCAATTACGCCGTTCTAGTACTTAACCACCATATCTCAGTTCTTATCACCCTAACGTACCACCATGTCAGTAAGTTAAAGCTCACCCAGAAATCATTTTAACTTTTACAAAGGAAGTATTTCGATTATTCCAGTAGAACTATTTAAAAAAAAAAAAATGTATCGCCGAATGTAGGCATCACCGAAAAATATAAAAAAGGCAATCCCTAAGTTCAGCAATGGCCTTGCAGAAATACAAGGAGTGTACAGCGTAATTTTGTTTATTTGCTTGTAAGGTGGTACGGTCTAATGCACATACATAAATATTTGTTTAACCAAAACAAACTTTGCTTAATTTTTTCTCATATCCAATTTCGCACTGTGATTGCGCTGAATGTACTAAAATTGCAGGTTTTCAACGCAACACGCCTACATACTTAAATACATAACTATTTAAATAAAGCTGTTAATAACATTATAAAATAAAACAAAAAACAGCAAATAAAACGGCAGCAATCAGCGCAAGCAAATGTCACAGAATTGTTACAAGAACCAAACTGACGCTAGCCGTAATCATTTTCACAAGCAACTCTGATGCAATACAATTTCCGTAAAGGTCACCAAAGTGCAGTGGCATTGCAGCAACATATTAAAAAAACTAGCGCATGCAAAAACTACGTGTGTATGTATATATGGGGCGTTCCATACCAAAATGGACGGGGTTCACACTTCATGTGGTTGATTTGTTTCAAATTTTTCGGGTAGAAATTTTTAGGGTAGATGAACAAACATAAATAATGAATAAATATGAAATTTTAGCTTGATTAATACATGTTTAAAAACTTTACAGCACAAAAACAAATCGATTTAATAGTTTTTCAAATATCTCGAGAACGGGACGAGGAAAAAAATTTGAAAAAAATCACACATACATACATCAAAATTCTCTATGAAAAGAAATATTTTAAATTTTTTTTTTCTTAAAAATTTTTCACATACAAATTTTTTGATAACAAATAAAATGAGTACATTACAAATTTACAAATTTTTTAAATTTTCTTTAGAATTTTTTGAGCATGCAGTTTTGTAGCCCATTCAATTCTAGTATAATAAAGTGCAATTTTCAAACGATTGCGAAACTGGCGTTAATTTTACTCAACTTCGGTGTAAAAAAAAATCATAACTCAAATTATTATAAAGTGCACCCCGTAATACTATACTTAAATAATGCGCAATACTTAGAGCTGCCATTGTGGTTTTTTTAATTTTTTTTTTTTTTGAGATAGCATATTTTCAAAAACTAATTTTTTTAACAAAAAATTTTTGTGAAAAATTTTTCAAGAAAAAAAATTTTTGAATATTTCTTTTCATAGAGAATTTTGATGTGTGCATATGCGAAACCCATTTAATCGATTTGTTTTTATTTTGGTGCTGAAAAGTTTTTAAAAATATATTAATTAAGCTCAAATTGTATATTTATTTATTATTTATGTTTATCAATCAACTCTAAAAGTGAAGTGTGAATCCCGTCCATTTTGGTATGGAACGCCCCATATACCTATATGTATGTATGTTGCTATGTATATGTATTTATTTATTTATTTATGTATATGTATATCTAAATTAATGCATTGAATAACATTGACTAGCATTCCGCTCATGCCCATGTATTCGGCTAAGCTGTTTGATTAAAAGTTGGCCCCTCATATGTCAAAATAATCAAGCCCATCCTAAATAATGTATTCAAATACTAATTCCATATCATCATTAATCAAAAATCAAGAAACCTCTTGTCTATTTCACAAGTTCGCACATTTTTGTATGCTGCATTCTGTATGGACGTATGTGCGTGTAAATATGAGAATTTTTAGCCGCATATATCACAGTGTCAGCCAATTGTATTCGTATTTGTATACTTACAGCCTTAATTGCATAAAAATCCTCTTAAGCGTACGACACTAATACGATTCGTAACGGATTTAATTATGAGTTTTTGCATTCAAATTATACCAAGTAACACACCCAGGCGATAAGATGTGGTTTATTAAAAAGCAAGGTACATATGTACGAATTAATACAAAAATATACCCAGTTGGAAATTTTTTCTTGAGATAAATAAAAACAAATGGTTAACAACGGGTTTTAATGTTAGATCACCTTAACTGCGCTGCCATTATACTATTCTTAATTGTTATATTCAGGGGTCCAATTTTGTGGTAGGTGCTTTTTTCTTCTGTTAGATAGAGTAGTTTCTATTAAAAATTACCACCATTAAGCTTTTGATTTCAAATATAAACATTTTATTTAAATATTTTTATTAAGCCCTGTATAACGATTATTTTATTAGAAAAAATGGAAAAAGCAACAAAGTCTAAGCGGAAAATATGGTCTCCGTACCTACTGCACACTATTTTCAATTGAGAAATAAAAGATAACCCAAAGAACCAACTTGTAGAGTAGCTAGAAACATCTGGCACACGTTAGATAATGAGTGAGAGTGCCTCTCGTCTGTGCCGCCAACTAACTGTGGAGATAGAAATTTCAGCGTTCCGGACTTAGGTTTGACGAAGCCTTGTGACTTATAATTCTTCATAAGCCTTTCCACTTTGTTGTTGTTTTTTTTGTTGTTAAAAACATCCACAAAAATTATAAAATAAAAACTACAAAAAATTAGTTTGAAAAATTTATTGACCTTGACTCTAGTTAAGCGATGGATTTATTTGAAAAACTTTTAATAATATGTCAAATTTACAGATTTTTACAAATTTCAATTTACAGATTTACAAAATTTTTTTTCTAAATGTTTTAAATTTTTTTTAATTTC
The DNA here is from genome assembly GCF_001687245.7 of Rhagoletis zephyria. Taxonomy (NCBI): domain Eukaryota; kingdom Metazoa; phylum Arthropoda; class Insecta; order Diptera; family Tephritidae; genus Rhagoletis; species Rhagoletis zephyria. Next base: position 4,073 of record NW_016172175.1, on the reverse strand, counting down.
ACTGTTTAAAGCCCCGTAAGATTAAAAAAGGAAAAAAATTCATGGATGTCTTATTTTGTCATTCAAAATTTAGATGTTGATATTTAGGCACAATTGCGTAATTCCAAATAATTCTCACGAAATAAATTTTCGACGTAATCGTTTACTGGTAATGTATAGTTGCTTTGGAAAACAAATCGCTCATGCGGCATGCTTTTCAAACAGAAAACTTTCGAAATAAAGTTATTTATTAAAAAAGAGGCTCTGGAAAAAAATAGCTAAACTTTGGCCGAAGATGAAGTTAATTTTTCCTTGAACACAAATTTAGTTTTAATATTTTTGCGTAACAACAACCCAGTCTATAAAAGGAGGAGTGCTTATTTCAGGCTGAACTTTTTCAAGTAAAAAAAAAAAAATCCCTTTGAAAGCTATATAAGAAAGTATTCCTGCTATTCAAAGACAAGCGAGCAGCCAAGTTACCAAAAAAAAAATGGAAATAAAATACTCGGGTCAATACGTGTATGGAGCAAAGTTACAATTTACAAAAAAAATTTGTATTAAATTTTTCTATGAGATTACATGTAAATTGAAAACTTTAAAACTGTTACCAGAAGTAAATTGCAGTAAATGACCTATACAATTTCCGACTGGGTAGCCCTAGGTACTTAAATTCAATTTCACTTGATTGCCAACAGCTTGTCGTGCGATTAGCATATGCTTTTTTATTTATATGCATGATTGGCTATTTTCAACGCTTCTCCCATGGCAAATTGCGCCAAAGCGTGGCTGAGAATTAACGCTGTATAGCAGAGATTACATGCAGCTACATACCTATTCATCATACATATATGTGAGTACAAATATTTATTCACATATGTTCTTTTGTTTTGCCAACTTAGTCGATTGCGCTATTTCTCAGCAATTAGTAACTCATTCGTAATGGTTTCCACCCGACCACGGCGTGGCGATGAAAAAAAAAACACACTCGTAGAAAAAGAGACAAGAACTGCACAAAAAAAAAACGAGTACAATCGAGTACAAGAATTCCACCAACCGTACTGCATATGGTGGGAGCTTTCAACACTAAATATTTACCTTCACGTATTTTATGTGCACAATGACGATATTGGCTCTAATTATACTTAATAAGTCGTGCATAACCAGCTTATAGTAATTTTTTAATTTAATAAACTCGGGGTGTCAAAGTCTATAAAATCTTATAAAAAATTTACTGTAATTGTTGTTTTTATATCTGATTATCAATATCTACAGCGGATGCCGCAATATTATTTCAGTAATACTATTTGCCGTTATTAGCTAACGAGGAAGAGGGAAATGCAGATAAAATTGCGAACGCAAAGGCAGAAAAAGTTAGGTTACTCGATTTTGAAAAGACTTTGAACTGATGGGCTCTTGAAAAATAATATAAACAAAAAATAGTACAAACTACTTAATGCTCCTTCATATTCTTTATTTAATATGTGAAACACTCTTTAAATAAATGAAAAGGTGTTTTCTTACCCTTTTTATTTATTTGCAAATAAGTTTCGTCTATGTATGAAAGAGAAAGGTAAGATAAACGAGCCTAATTCCATGTTGAATTAAGATGTATTGGGATTTGATAAAGAAAAAATTGGGACGTGAATGAGTTTTTTGGAAAGAAATAAAAAGGGTAAGTAAATAACTCATAATTCTATATCGGTATAGTTTTAGCCCAGTTATTCAAGTTTTTCTTAGTCAAATCTTTTAAAAAAGTTAAAAAACATCATCAAAAATCTCATTATCATGATCCCGTTGAAACATTTTTTTTTATTTTTATGTCGATTTTTTAAGCTTAAACTGTTTTGTCATCTGTGGGTATTTTTATGAAAAACTCTTTTAAGAAACCATTTTGACTCATAAAAACTCCATGTTTGGAGGTATTTTTAATATTTTTCTGAAATATTTTGGTGGAAGTCTTAGAATATAATTAATTTTTTAGTCCCGCCGGAAAAACTGCAACTTTTTCATGATGCAGTAATGAACATATGTAAAAAGATAAGGCTTAAAATTAAACATTTATTTCATTTCTTTTTATTCATTTTGTTCGCACAAGAATGCGATTTTTTCATAACCAGTTTAGGAATAGTTCAGAAATGTTTCCGTATTATTTTGTGACTTGTTTCGAATCACCATAAAAATATCCCGAACTAGTTTTAATATTTTCCTGAAGTAGTTCTGAAAAAATCAGGATCTTGTCCCGAAATGCTCTCGAACAATTCTGGAAGCGGTGCCAAATGGTCCCATACCAATCCCAAAATGATACTGAACTATTCTCGTAATTCTCCTGTAATAGGCCTTAACTAGTCCTAAAATAATACTAAGCTAGTCTCAAATAGTGCATAAATAGGCTCGAAATGGTCCTGAAGTAGTCGTGAAGTAGTTCGGAAATATTCCTGTTCAGGCCCCGAAACAAATCTCGAACAGTTCACAAATGGTTCCTTTTTATTACCAAAATGATCCCGAAATGTTCCTGAAATAACCCTAAACCTAGGCTCACAGTGATACAGAACTGGGCCTAAAATGGACTTCAAATAGTAGAAAACTAACCCCAAAATGGTCCTTAACAGAGGTTTAAATGACCCGAAATGGTTCTAAAATAAGCCTGACTACGTACCGGAAGGGTCTAGAAATCATTTCGAAATGGTCCTGAAATAGCTCTGAACTTGACCCGAAGTGTTACTTTTTACACACAAGAAGCAATTACATATTTTCTGCTGGACTGCATAGGAAGAAATTACAAATTTTCAAAATTTCAAAACTTTTTCGTCAAAAGTGTTTTGGTTCCTCTCGAATGTTTTTTTTAATTATTTTATTCCTTCCTATAAGGCATTCTCAGGGAACTAAACACCCAATTACTTCAATTACAAACTCTTCTTACAGTTTTACATTTAAATACTTCCGGTATATGACTAACAAGGAATTTATGTCAATTATCGGAAAACGTCATTAAAAATTCATATTTTCCATACAAATTTTTTTTAGAATATAGTAAAAATCATTTCAATCATTTGAAATTTTTTACAGCATAATTTGCTTATAATTTTTATAATAATTTTATATAAGCATATTAATGACTTATTCTCTTTTACTTCCAGGTATGTTACAAGCAACAACTAACTAATTGCAACTAGTCAGTTCCAGAAATCCGTGAGTAATAAGTGAAATACTTCAAATGGGTGCTCGTTCCCTGACTTCTATGATTAATTGGCTTTGAAAATTAGCTTAGACATCTCCTCTTTTATGCAAATATAGCCTAGCTTATTAACTCAGTTTATTATTAATGAGGTGTTTCTTGAAATTCTATACATACATACATGTGTATATGGGGAGTTCCATACCAAAGCGGACGGTGTTCAAACTTCGTCTGTTTGATTTGTTTCAAATTTTTAGGGTTGATACATAAACATAAATAATAAATAAATATAAAATTTGAGCTTGATTAATCCATTTTTAAAAACTTTACAGCACAAAAGCAAAAACGATTCGATTTAATAGTTTTCCAAATATCGCGAGGACGGCGAGAGGAAAAAATTTGAAAAAAATCACACATACACACATCAAAAATCTCTGTGAAAAGAGACATTTTTAAAGTTTTTTTTCTTGACAAATTTTTCACATACAAATTTTTTTATAAAAAAAGAGTTTTTGAAAATATGCCATCTCAAAAAAAGTTTAAAAAAATTACAATGGTAGCTCTGAGTATTGCGCAATATTTAAGTATAGTGTTATGGGGTGCACTCTACAATAATTTGATTATGAATTTTTTTTACACCGAAGTTGAGTTAAACGAGTTTATTACAAATTTACAAATTTTTTTATTTTTTGAGTAAGCATCCTTGTATCCTATTAAATTTTGGTATAATAAAGTGCACGTTTTAAGCAACTGCAAAATTTGCGTTGGATTTTTAATATTTTGTATGCCTTATGGAAGAAAATGCGCAAAACCGTTTCCAAAGTAAATTAAAAAAAACTAACGCCAGTTTTGCAATCGCCGAAAAATTGCACTGTATTGTACTAGAATTTAATGGGCTACAAAAATGCATACTCAAAAA
>NW_016172174.1:0-13419 GCF_001687245.7 Rhagoletis zephyria | reverse complement strand
TGAGTGACGTACAACTGCGGCTGTGAGCGTAGAAGCAGACTCAATCGAGAGCCGAAGAGGCACTAACGGGCAGCGAAATAATTTGAGTGCTGCGCGCGTTTGAGTAATTTATTTTCCGTGCTTTGAGCGCACTCATGCAATGGGTTTTCTGTTATCAGTTGTTCTTTTTTTGGGTGACTCATTTTCAAGTTACGGTGACTTGAGAGTGTTCTAGCAGGTAACGAGTGCCATTTGGAGGCCACCACAAATTGGGGGAAGTACTGAATTCGAGTAGTGCTCAAAACTTTTTTGTGCGAAGGGAAATTGTATTTCGGACTTACTAATGGCCAATGTTGACCCCACAAGTAGCCCTGCACCTCTTTGTCCTTGTCCAGTCTTGGCCAGTAATGAAACATATGGCTTGGTTATAGTTACAAAGCTATTTTCTCAACGCAGTGTAATATCTTTAATTTGCGTCTCCATGCATTACCTATGGCGGACTTTCAGGCGTATAGGGTAATTAATATGTAATAGCATTCCTAGAACTTTCTTCATGACCATGGAGGGGAGTTGAAATTAGTGAACGTTATTGAAGGCACTTTCAAGGCCGAGAGACCCGTCTAAGGCAAGTTTCTTGAGGGAAAGAACTTTATTAATTTGAGTCACTGTATGGTGGAGCGCTGTGTTCATAGCGCATGCTGATACTTTGATAGTTTAATGGGGTCTTCATCTGGACAGATGTACTTATTGAGCAATCTTTCTAGCGCTTTTGGAAAAAGCAGCGTAAGATTGATGGTCGAAAATCATTGCGTTTCCGCTGGCAGGAACGGCTGCCTTTTGGAATGAAGAGCACTTTATTCGTTGGAAATGTAGGCCGAGTCAAGACTAGCTCTCTACCCATGTAAATAAAATGTCAGAGGCTTCTTAAAGCTCGGTGAAAATGGTCTTATCTAATCCGGGATGGTTTGGGAACATGATTTCTGTATGTCTAATAACTAATCGGAGTATAATGTCCGATTTGACGTGGCCGAGTTTTATGAAAGTACCCTCCGCTAAAGATTGGCCTTCGAGTTTTTGTAAATTGCTTGAGCATCAAAACGAAATCATTTACAAGAGAGATCTATATCTATTTTTTTGTATATCTCTATTACATACTTTAACCGACTTCATAAAAGGTGGAGGTTATCAATTCGTCGTAATATTTTTTTATGTATGTTACCGCTTGACTTTGGACTACGTTAGCCGAATCCAATAATTCGTTTTTTATAAGAAAGCTGGTACCTCGGAGGTGGTCCCATACTAATTTTGGTTTAGATCTGATCAATGGATCATGAAGAAATTAACGGTACTCTTCAATTTGTGTATGAGAATTGAAGTCGGCTCTTTTTTTTTTTGCTTAAAAATTACTTGTTTCATATATTTTTGAATAAGTTTTATGGAATTTGTTTTTGACCTTCCATTCTTTTGCCATGCACCATACATATAAACATGTGTACAGTAACGTACTTGCATAAGTATGTATGTATATGTATGTCCACTCAAATCATGTTACTCTTTTCTGCCTTTTTACTCCTCATAATTGCACTCAAGTTCGCTAATTATCTTAATACTCTTAGACAATTCTCTAAAGAACACTCACAACAGAGCGAAAAATGCCAAAAATAACAACTGATCGCCGATCTGCTAAAAACTCAAGTAGGTAGTAGGCATTTGCTCACGCGACTTTTCTCTCATAAAATTTGATTAGTAGTCTCGTTTTGAGCTTATTATTATGTTCATATGTAAGTATGTATGCATATTTCATCTGGTTGCCTCGGCAGGGCCGTGAACGCGTGTGGCTATGGCTGTGGCTCTGTCTATAACTTTGATGCCTACCAGCTCGTTTGCGTATAAAAGCATTTGAATTAGCCCCATACATTGTTTGCCCCCGACTGCAGTTTATTAACTCGCCGCTTCTATTTTATCTTCTTCTTCTTGATATTTTTCTATTTTTTAAAATACTTTTTTTCTTTGCCGTTCTCAAAGGTTAGCCCACCAGGCCTCATGGGCTGAGCGACGTTACAAATGTATCTATTAATACATACATATGCATATACCCTGCAGGAAAAAAATTATCAATTGTTAAAAAGTGACCCACTTGCAGTTAGCTTTTTTGTTTGATTTCTATAAAATATATAAAAATTGTAGTTAGCTATAAAACGTTAACTTGAAACTAGTTGAAATCCTATTCTATTCTATTTAAATATCCTCATACAATTTTTACTTTGAATACACTTTTTTTCTGCACTTCACAAATACTTTTTCGAATTCAGGACAAATAAAAGGAAGATCGAAATTTTATATTATCATTTTGATGTTATTTCTGACGGAGTTCGAATATGGGAAATTATGTGTAAACAAATATGTAGTTCTAATATAAAAGTTTAAGAATACCGTTAATTTCTTCATGATCCCATGATCGGTTCTAAACCAAATTAGTACGGGGCCACCTTTAAAAAACGAAGCATAGAAATCGCTCAACGTGGTCCAAACATACATACAAATTGATAACCTCCTCCATTTTTAAAGTCGGTTAATAAAATAAAGTAAATAAAAATAACAAGTAAGTAAATTAAAAACAAGTTTTTGTTTTTCTTATTGATATTGTATGTCCAAAAGTAGTCAGTTACAAGTTAGTTGACATCTAAGGCATCGCCATAGAAGAAAAGAAAAGAAAAGAAGAAAATATAGAGATATTATTGACCTTTAGTTCCTTCCTAATCAGCTTTAAGTTAACTTATAGTTGGATACATTTCCGGCAGGGTACGTATGTATGCATATATGTATGTAGGTAGTTATAACTACAGCAAGTGCTGGTGTGCCTGTTCCATTGAATAATTGTACATAGATACTCGCAGGTGATTGTGCTGCCCGCCCTCCGTCGTTCGTTTAGCGCTGATCGTTCGTAGTCAGTGCGTTATTTGTATTACATATGTGTACATATATGTATGTATATGTATATGATGGGTGGATTGGTGGCTACGCGGGTGGGGAAATGAGTATTGCTTTACGCAACAGGCTGATGTGTCACGGTGTTTGGAAATTGTGTGAAGGCCATTCGAATTATGTTAATTATGCTGTAATGAGCTTTTTACAATTTTGTTTTGCCGTGCCCTATATATGCACGTATGTATGTATGTGTGTGTACCTATGTATGAATTCATGCAAGCTCTGACGAGTTTACTTTAGCTTTACTTCCGGCTTGGTAGCCATTGCCTGGCGAGGAGCGACCGCTGTTGGAAAACAACTTTTTTTTTTTTGAATGTTGCTGGGAACAGGGATCCAATCGAGGTCTAACCACTCAGCCACAGACGAATTGATATGATCACACTGCTGAAGATTTTAAAACAGCCCAGGGAGGCGGCCATCCTATTCGAATGGCAGGCGGTCGACCTTTTATGCCCACTGCTTGCTGGCATCTTCAAGGTATGTCTTAGCCTTTGCCACATTCCTAGAGAATGGACCAAGGCTAGGGTAATCTTCATACCGACAGATGGAATGGTCTCTCACGTCAAATCCAATGACTTCAGGCCAATAAGCCAAGCGTCCTTTCTTCTTAGAACTCTAGAAAAACTTCTTGGCGCCCATATCATACAGCGCATTTCATCTGAGGACGTGACGGAGTGTCAACATGCGTATTCTAATTGTAAATCAGAGACAATGCGCTACACGAAATTGTGTCCAAAATTGAAAAAGGACTGGCCTTTAAGGAATTTACTTCGAGTATCTTTCTTGAAATAGAGAACGCCTTTAACAATATTCTTCCAGAGGCCATTTAAGGGCTCATAAGGCTTCTCCTTGAAAGAAGAACTATCTCATCAGAGTTGGGAGGCGCGTCCATAAACAGCCACGCAACGGGAAGTACCCCCAAAGGAGGAGTGGTCCTTTCCCCTACTCTAGAACCGTATGGTGGCCGGCTCTAGAAAAGTCCACTTACAGAGGCGCATTGGACCGGGTACAAAGAGCGGCAACCATGGTAATCACGCGTGTTCTGCCCTCGACTTCCAGTAAAGCTCTGGAGACTTTATTGGATCTTCTTCCAATTAAATTAGAATTACAAATTCCACTATATGTTAATGCTTTCGATAGATGATGCATCCAAGCCGTCCCCCCCTTTACCGTCAATTGGCAAAAAAAAAAACAATCGCAGCAGGTCCACAAGGCCTCATCATCACATTCATACATACATGCACATACATACGTACATATATATATTTCACTAATACACACACACGCATCCTCATGAGCGTGTGTTCTTGCCAACAACATTGAGCGCCAGAGTCACGGCGGCAACGGCGCGTCAACAACTCAGCCATCGCAAAATATGTAAGTGGATTCCGTTGGTCACATGCAACGGCAACGGGCGTAAGCAGCCAAACTCGGAGGCTGAAATAAGAAATAAAAATAAATTAAAATAAATCGCTTATTTTCGACGCGTCCGCCGGCCTGTGCCGCGAAGTCCGCGCCGTTCGTGCCGTTCACGCCACCCGCATCTAATCGACTCAATATTACGGCAGCGCGTCTGCCTGTTGGTCCGAAAATACACTGATTGTGAATATTTTTAGTTGTTTCCGAAAATTGCGCTGTGTTGGCGTTGATGGCATGCCAGCAGAGCTGGCGTCGTCGGTGTTGGTGGGGACGATGGCTGCGCGCTGGCGTTGGTGGTGTTAGAGCTCCCACGGCATGTGAGCGTTTTCGTGCGTAGATTGTGCTGATTTTTATTTTCTACATATCATTTTAAAATTCTTTTTTTCATTCCTTAGCTGTTGTTTTTATGTTCTCTTAACTTTCTGTGTGTTTTTTTTTTTTGTTTGTTTGTTTGTTTTGTGGCACTCCCACGCACCGGTGATGAGCGCACGTCCATTGATGAGCAACGCAAATACACATATGTATCTATGTACATAGATACTTACGAATGATGTGTTGTTGTTGCTATTGCAATTTGTGGGTGAAATGGACATTGGTGACGGCAACAATGAATCCAGGGTGGATCGGTTCCGTGGCGTGGTAGATAGGTATGTACATATATAATATGGTGGCAAAATCCACCGTGTAATGGACTCGATCACCATAATTACATATTTGTCTAAAAATAAAATGCGCACACGCTGAAACATTGTAAAGAGTGGTCGGGGTGGAGGCCGGTCATGTGGATCGAGGTGGGGTGTGTGTGCCACATCAACCATTAAATCGGAAGCGTTGCGATGGGCAGTTGTCTACATGTGTACATACATACATGCATACATATAATTTTTTGGGGTGCCATTTTACTTATATGTACACGTATACATATGTATGTACATTAGACTGCATCACTCCCCATACAAAAAAAAATCGGTACTGCGTTTCCTTTGGAATTATAAAGTCTATTATATTTTAAAACTTTCACCTAAATATTTCGGTAAAATATTGAGATTTACGTGAGCTGGACCGATTTCAAAATACCTCCAAAAATGGAGCTTTTTATGAATAAAAATAGTTTCTTAAAGATTTTTTGGAAAAAATCCCTTCAATGGCGAAACGGTTTAAACTAAAAAAAAATAAAAAAATCTCATTATTACGTTTGCGTTGAAAAGATTTTTAAACATTTTTTACAGATTTTTTAAGCTTAATCTGTTTTGTCATCTTTTTATCCACGGAAAACTCCATTTTTGGAGGTATTTTCAAATCGGTCCAGCTCACGTAAATCTGAATATTTTTCCCAAATATTTTGGTGAACGTCTTCAAATATAATACATTTTGTAATTCCGGCGGAAAAACCGCAACTTTTTTTTGGTGATGCAATCTAATGTACATACATTTAATAAAATAAAATAAAGCGTATGCCGTAAGCTTTGCAAGCGCATTTAAATTAACTTTTTCCTACGAGTGTTGCGTTCGAATAGAGGAATCAACAAAAACATGCAAGGTTTAAGCAGAGTTCATCGTCGTTGTGGACACTGCAGCCCTCCGCCCGCTGAACACTGGACGGCCAATACAGCCATTTGGCAAGTGGCTGTGTGTGTGTATAAAAACACGCTTGAATTATTGGCGACTGGGTGGGTTTAAATACTTTGAAATTCTTCGCGACCTTGCAATGCTTAAAAATTGTTTTCGAAACTTCTGACAGTCACACTTTTGGCTGGCAAGAATGGGGAGACATACATATGTTTGTATGTATATGCATATATGTATGTATGTACATGCATTTGCATGCACAATTAATCTTAATACATTAAAGTGCCTCACTTTGCATACAAAAGAAACCTTTAACCCTCGCTGAGCAAATAACAGAAATTGTTCTTTTTTATTGCTGAAAACATCAGAGTGAAAATTACCTTTTTGAGTGACATAATGCAGATCTGTGTTAACTCTGGTCTCATAATTCACGATATTATATCTTAAAGTTATCTAATATCTTCGAATTCTTAACTTATTCGTAATAAAGCATTTTTACGTGACTTTGAGATTTAGTTGGAATACATACATACATAATTTTTCACGAAAAAATAAAGTTGTCAAGAACATTGAAAGAATAAGAGCTTTTTTGTAAGCAAATAGAAACTTTCTAACATTTTTGGACTCTTTTCAATTAAATTTTTAGAATTTTATTTTGTTGATTTTACCTCCTTGGACGAGTAACAAATGCCAATTTTTAGTGATTCTAACAAATAGTACCTTGTTTAACTGGAAGTTAAGTGTTAGTTACATACATATCTAGGTATGTATGTATGTACACCACGCACATTTCATATTACCACCAACATATTTTGGGATTCTTTGATTTTCCAATCTCATAAAGTTTTATTCACAACAATCAGGTACCAAAAAAAAAACATCTTGACTTAACATAATTTTCATTTTTATTGAGCATCTCTGCGCATTTACTTGCGAATGCAGTGTCCACACTGATCAGAAAAAGTCCCCCCGCCCCCCCCCACACACACTCACAGATATTTGGTTTGTTCGTTTGTTTGTGTGATCGTTGCCAACGCTGATATCATCTTGTTTGTTTGAATGTTCGTTCTCTCGGGCGGCGGCTCCTATGATGTGGTTGGATTGTTACGAATGTTGGTGATCTTTTTTTGCCGCGCTTATTACTGTTTTTACTGTCACCAGCAACGACGACAACAAAAACAACAGGCACAAGCGGTGGTGTCGCCGGCGTTTACGTGCGGCCACTGCGGCCACTGCGGCCCCAAATCGCGGGGGTCAAATCAGACGCGGCTACAACGTCGAAAAATTGCATGCGCGTGCGACGCGAAGCATTAAAATTGATTCGAAACTCATCTTATATGTACATATGTATGTAGTTCGTAAGTAGAATTTCTGAGCCATTACATGTGCCCTCGATAAACAGAAGAGCGCGATTCAGTAGCGCCTAAGCGGTCGCGCCTTAACCCTTCCTAGTGATGCAACTTTTTAGAAAAGTATCGATATTAGTACTCATTTAGGGGATTTGACTAGCCTGCGTTCTGCTGTATACTATCAAGGACTGCGACGATGTTCTCGGTTGATCTGACGTTCCGTAGGGGTGTTGGCTGATTGGCTACCAAAGCCGACTTCGAAGAGCCACCGCATATAAGTACTGTAAAGTGGACACAACTGGCGCAGAGTTTGTAGCACGGATGCTTCATTTTGATAATAACGGTTTATTATTTCGATGCGATGCCCACTCGTTTAGCGCTTCCTCTCCAGAATTCTTTCCACTATTCGCTGTATTTGTGTGACCAATTGAGCCAAACTTGTTGTTCTTTCACTTCACTACGCGGCGGCATGTCTCTTGGTTCGCCTTTTAGGTGTATTACGCACGAAATTATATGTGCCATGCAACAAAGCCAGTGATTTTAAGAAAAGTCAGTCCATTTATTTGTAAATATTTGTAGTTTTTTCTCAATAAATAGGAGGTTCATCAGCCAACTCTTCGCTTGAAATGCATCTACAGCCAACTCTTTCGCTTTGTCTTCAACTCTTCTGCGGACAGTTGCAACAAACCGGCTGCCATAGCGCACGCCCAATACGCCTCTAACAAGAATTTGATTCTGCATGAAAGGATTCACAGGATTCACGAAGACCGAGCTGATTAAATCATTTTAGCTACGCTTACCGTTGCTGCCCTGGCTACCAGTTGGTTGGTCACCTCGGCGAACAATGCACAATGATCGAATATTGCGGGCGTTGTCTTCAAGTAATCCGCCTATCAAGTAAAACAGCTACTTGCATTTAATCCTTTGGCAGGATTAAGCACTGGATTCGCTGCAATTTAAGAGTTTTATTGCAACCATCAAAGGGTCAAAACCGCACGCCTACAAAACCTGCTGGCTGGCCGGCTGGCTGCTTGGCTGCCTGGCTACTCCTGCCAAACTTCTGTGCGGAAATCTCGTCAGCACCTTAACCGCGAGTGAATATCCTTGCCGTTATCCTTTCGCGCACAGTTAACCCTTCTCGTTAAAACTCACTGCACACTGCTTCCGCAAAAGGATCAAAACGTTAAAGCAGTTGCGTGACGAAACAGGTAAAATGAAAACATTGCAGGCACCCGAATTTCGAATTTCGAATTCAAGGAACGAAAGAGTTAAACGCACAAATAAATGGCTATGGGTTGGTTTGTCGATAGATGCTGGCGGCGGCGCATGCGCATTGTTTATTCCCTGCATCTGAAAGAGTTAATAGCTGTGGCGGCCAACACGGCGAAAGGCAATTGGAAGCTGATAACACGAAGCTTGAAAAACAGAAGTTATCTTAAATAAATAGCGCTTGAATCACGGCATCCGCGGTCGAATCAAATTCGAATCGAAATTACTTTTTAAGATTACGGCATTCTGCAGAGAGTTCTATTTTTCAATTTATTTCATTCGATTCGAATCGGATTTCAATCGATCACGGAAGCCTTGATTCGATCCCAGAGCTATTAATAGGTGAAAATTTGAGAACTTTATTTCAGATGAAATTTTTCTTCAAAGTCTTGATGAGTGTCCCATATAAAAATACATAGAAAACTTTGAGCGCTTTGAGCGACAATTAAATTCCGACTTTTTTTGGACCGCCCTAATGTATGTACGTACCACATGTAAGGAATAGCTTTTATAAAAAAAATAGATTTTATTAAAGTTTTGTTTTATTAGAATGGTAGCGTAGACTGACACTATGATTGGGTGTTACTTTATTTACTAAATATGACCCAAGTGTTTTTTGAGATAAGTTACTTGGAAAACATCCAGCCCTACACATACATAGATACATATGTATCTGCAGCATGGTTAAATTGCCACACTCTAAAAAAAACGAAGGAACGAACTTACCTTGAAGATTTCTCCATACTTCATTAACTTGCGAACCGTTTCAATGCGACGTGAAACAATAGCCTTTTTTTATGAGAAAATTGGTGAAAAAATCCAGGAAAAGCATAATCGTGGACATTGCGCGTAACTGGACGTTGTTGCATAATAAAAACTAAAAAAAATAATAAAAAAAACGACAAGCAACAACGGCTATACAATTCAACTAGAAACGACAAAAAACAGATAAAAGGATTACGTAAAAAACGTACAAAACGACGAGACACCTCTCCCTCGTATGTTCACCAAACAATAAATAAATGGAAAGGAAAATGAGTGGCCATTAAAAAACGTTTGGTGAGATGTAGACGTACGCATGAAAGGGATTGCATAAAAAAAAAAAAATAAAATTTTGGTAACTCATTCATTGGAATTCAAAAAGAAAGTATTGTGATCTAACGGGTACGCTAAGTATTGGGACACCGGTTAAGGCTACAAAAAAAGGGATATAACAGATAAAAAAGTGTACAGGCAAAGGTCGACTGAAATGCACCTTACCTGAGGGAAAGTAATAATTGTGTACAATATTGGTAGAAAAAGTTAGATTGATTTTCACGTATCTGCCCTCTGCCCTCAGCTCTGCGATTTGTATTTTCGAAACTGTCTACGGTTTGCTGAAGTAACTTCAGTGAGTTTTGAGCTGCGAAGCAAAATGCAGAATGTAGCGTGCAAACGCTTACAATATACATACATACATACATGAACACAAAGATCCTACGTTCTATAGATTCCTACTAAAATCCTTTTCTACGCTACTTAAGAAATCCTTTGCATCGCCTTTGGCAATGCGCTGGAGTCGCAGATACCAAGGGTTATATACGCGACACTCCGAACAACAACAGTAAACCACCTTGTAATTACAAACACCACATTGGTTACGGCTGCTCGGCACGGCAGGTAAGCGACAAGCGATTTGAGTCCACAACAACAATGACTACCTCGACTGGTTAAACGCTGGAAGAGTTTCCTCTTGCGCTGAAAGAGGTATGTATGTACATATACATATAGATACATAGGTAAATTGCCGCAACAATAACATTGCGAGACTAATCTTCAACTCTGTTGATGAACCGCTATTAGAATGAGTATCCAGCTAAGAATGTCCTTGATGGTTGAGCTGATGAGATATTTGCCAGCAGCTCGGTCAAGCTTTTTTCGGTTTAACTGTTTTGCCAAGTTATGCAGATTTGAAGACATCTCGACGATTTAATCGTAAGTGATTGAGCAAAAAAAGGGCAAACTGACTTAATTAACTTTTACTGTTAATCGGACTTGCGATGACTTATAAATTTTCAGCGCACGCTGTTTCTTTTTTTTTTGGTTTAAGAATTCGTATTCTTGCAATGCAATTAAATTCAAATTTTCTTAGGTTTTTTTGTTTTGCTTTTTTTTGCAGATTTGGCGATTAGTGAAAGGGTTTGGGTATAATTTGTGGCTTAACGCGCAAGCATTGCCATAAAAAACCGTGAATCAGTTTAGAGGCAATTATTGCCGGTACGCCCATTTTGTGTGCAACATTTATTGGCAAGGGTTCAAAACCGCCGCAGACAAATTAGGCCGATTGGTGCACGACGGAAATTAGAAATTAACATACAACATCCACGATACCGTTAGGTGGCTGCGTTGTTGGATGTTTAGCCACTTAGCGAAACAACTCTACGCGTATAAAATAACATAAAAAAGTGTTCGTTTATGAAGGATCCAAACCCGTATTTGAAGAAAGCTAATAATTATTTCTCAAAATGGGGAATATGTACATACAGTCACGATATAAAAAAACGTGCTAGGCGATTTCAAAGTGGGGAAGAAAGGGATCTTTGGCGCCACTTTCGGAAAATTCAGCCTCCACGACGAAATGTCCGACAACCTGGGGCTCGAAACATGGTAGTATGAATCACTAGGTTCAGCCATAAAAATATCAACCAAGCAGTCTCCAGGTCGAAAAACGATAGGCGCAAGGCACGCTTCCAGTATTTTAGACGTATTCTCGTTGCAGCCAAGATATGCACCCAACTCTGTTCAGCAATAGGCGGGTGCACCCAACAATTCAAGGGAAGTTCACCGTCGAAATGCTACAACAGACGACCATTTTATTCGTCCCTCGACTTTTACACCTGCTCTCAAAGAACACCCTTCAACAAATCGACATATGATAAGCTGCAGAATCACATTTCACACTTACAACGTACAAGCGCTGAAGAAGTAGTCCGATTTCAGCGAACCCGTAAGAACAAATGGTGCGATTAGCAGTGTCAAAAAGCTGCAGAGAAAAAAGATGCCGCCTGCAGGGTAACGCGGGCTATGTGGGACTGTTATTGGGAAGCGAGACGTATTTGCCGCAATAGGAAGAGCGAGGCCGAAATACGTGAGTGCGAGGCGCTTGCATTTGCTGGCCGACAGGAAAAACGCCCGAAAATTTTACGAGAGAGTAAGGCGACTTATGACACTTTTCAAGACCGGGACGAACTCCTGTAAGAACAGTCATGGCAACCTAGTGGTCGGTGTACAGAATGTCCTTAAATTATGGATAGAACACATTTCAACCCTAATTAATGGTTGCAGCACTGAAAGTTGTGGCAAACACGAACCCGAGCCTCCAGCCAATGGTGACACAGCCGAAGTTCCACCGCCTGACTATGACGAGGTACGAATGGCAATTACGCGACTGAAAAACCACATCATCGGTAACAACACCGCGAAGTCTGTTCGGCCTTTTCCAAGTTCGATAAGGAAGCAAAACGATTGGGTCTGGTGGTCAACGAGAACAAGACGAAGTTTCTCCTGTCATCAAACAAATATTCAGCGCAATCGCGCCTTGGCACTCACGTCACTGTTGACAGTTATAAATTCGAGAAGGTATGTAATTTCGTTTGCTTGGGAACCAACAACTTTACTAAGTAGGCAATTCAGGAGTAAAGTCATCTCTCTAAATATATACGAAAACAACACTTGTTGTGCTTCCACTAATTCTAGTCGAAATCTGGTAACTATGGTCGAATAGAAATGCATACATTTTTGGACTTTTTAGACTTGGAATCCATGGGGAAACAATGAAACCAAGGGCACCCATGAACCCAATAATAATACCTCTATATACTTGGTGTGATTAACTGGGGGGACTTCACGAAGCAGAGAAGTAATTGGGGAAGATTTGTGATTTCGGTCCAAACCGATAAGTCCGAATATCGTTGTAGATAGATAGGAAGGAATGCAAACGACTTTTTTCAATCTATTTTCGTATTTCAAAAGAAGTGTGGGGAAATTTTGGCTCTTCTAATATTTATATTTCTTTTATAAAAAGCTCAGATCCATATATTTTCTAGTCCTCCTAATAAGGAGATCCCTGCAGCCCAAGTAATTGTATTGCACCTTTAAATTGCTTCCATTCTTACTTCAGGTATATGTTTTGTTTATGTGTAAAAGGCATACATAGACCCTGCGTTGAGCGGTTAACAGTAACAGATGCAGACAATTTCAGTCACCACACTACTTATTTTGGCAAAAAGAGTCGTGACTTACCAGCCAACAATCGAAATTTACGCCTTCCTCATGCGCAATACTCGTAAGGGCGGCAGCCACCACGGTAGTAAAGTAAAGGCAACGAAAACGTTGATCGCCGCGGTGGCGTCTGCCTCAAGCAAAGCCAAGACAAGCACAAGTTAAGCTCTGAGTCTCGCCGACTTAATCCAGATGAAGCTGATAAAACATTTTCATAACAACAGTGCAAACAAAAAACAAAAAAAAACAACAGCGGGCGGCAGTGTGTTGGCGGTAGCAGTGTTGGCAAGTAACGTGGCAACAAGATTCACTGTGGTGACAGCAATGAAGATGCAATGCGGCAACAACAGCCACTTGCCAACCCAATAGGTCGGTCGCCGATGCGAGCGGTTCCATGCTTGACGGAGCAAATCCAGCAATAACAATGAAATCTCAAAAAAAACGACCAGCTGAAAAATTAAAACAATGTTGAAACAACATCAGCAAGTAAAAACGGCTACTGCGACTACAAAGTCACTACAGCAGAAGCAGCAATGCATACAATAGCAACATTTGCGCAATAAGTGTGCCAGTCGGTGGGGCTGGG
>NW_016172173.1:0-13421 GCF_001687245.7 Rhagoletis zephyria | reverse complement strand
ACAACAAAATTTGGTGCGAAAAGCACCAAGTTGGCAACAGTGAATGTAATCAAAAATATTGTGACGTCAGTGAATGATTGGATGCTGTCAAATCGACAAAGAGATGTTTAGCGGTCCGCGAATGACGCCACCTTCATTTCCTGCATCGTGCTGCGGGGCGTATACTTTACTCACACAACTACGGAGGTAAGAAAACGAGTTGTTATTTTGACTTTCTTTGTATATCTTTTTGAAATGAAACTTCTTTAGCGGCGGTTAGTTGGTTGAATTGGCAAATTTAACAGAAATTGCACACGGAAAACGTGCAACGGAAATTGCACATGGAAATGGTGCAACGGAAATGGTTGGTATGAAACAAGTGCTTGAGTGTATGCACATAGTATCACGGAGCACAACACAAATCGGAGGAGAAGCTCGGCCAAACATTAACATATTCTGTAAGCGCCAATCTATTACTGTACTACAACCGATTTCAAAATTGAAACGTTTTTGAAAGTAGATATAGACATTTAAAATGGTGTATAACAATATATATTTCGACTAGTAAGCCCGAGCAGACGTTGTCCTGCTAAACACCGATACATAGACAGGTTATATGCATCCTAGATATTATGGGTCTTCACACCGAAGATTGATACCCGGTAACTCGGTGTTCGGCATTTTTTCCCGTATATTTTGTTTGTGTAACACTATTTTACACTGTGTAACACTATTTTACACAAACAAAATACATGGGAAAAAATACCGAACACCGAGTTACCGAATACCGAGTTCGGTGTGGGGAGCCACATTGTTGCTTACGTTTCATTTGATATCGAAATTTACAATCTATTGTTATTATTCTCTGGTTATAGTTCAAACATCAGCCAGGGGAATGAATAACATTGGATGGTATCCAAACGGTAAATTTCTTGTTGCTGTTGATATGCGCATGTTTATATGTATAAATACATACTACATTATTTTGTTGCTATCCTACCTATTTCTCCTCAACATAAACATACATATGAAGCGTAGCCGCGAATAACATTGGAAAACTCTCGCTTCGGATATGGACAGTTTGTAGTTAGCGGAAACGAACATAGCGACACGGGATTTTTAAGAACGCTGCGAGAAGCATGGAAAAAAATGTCGATGAAAAAAATATTTTTTCTTGGATCCAAAACTGTCCCGTTTTTTTTAAAGGAACCACAAAATTTAATTGAAATCGGTTAAGCGGTTTCGGAGATTAGCGTAAACGAACACAGTGACACGGGATTTTTATATATTAAGATAACCAGAATGCGAGAATCATAGAAAAAATTTCGATGAAAAAAATATATATTTTCTCGAATTCAAAACTATACTATTTTTTATATATTTTTTTTTTATTTACATCCATTAAATTTAGCGCGAAATCTCTTGCCAAAAAAATCCCTATAATTTCTTCTTAAATATTCATCTGAATATCTTGTCGAATAGCCAATCGGTCATTGAGGTACTCTCTTCTACCCATTTTAGATCTCAACTAGTGGAAGACTTTAGGAGAGAGCTTTCCTATATCTCAGATCAATACGTAATTACCCTAATATGGTTCCTGAGACATAGGGACATTTACGGAAACGTGACAGCGGACGAACTAGCAAGGTGCGGCTCCGCACTGAATGTGTCTCACGGGGTGGCCATGGGCGCTTCGCTCAGGGAGATAAAAGCAACAATCACCGAAATTTATCACTCGAAGGCTAAGCAGAGGTGGAACCGTACAGGATCGTGTAGGATTACCCGGCAGTTCTGGGTGTCCTAAGACCCATTTAGACCAAAGCTCTCTTAGGAATGAGCAAAGAAGGTATCTACTAACTTAATGTCGTAATTGCTATGACTCCGGCTCAAAATAGGCAGTCGAAAACTTCCTGTGCGAGTGTCCAGGCCCTTGCAAGGATGAAGCTAGAAACACTCGGCCATCCATTCCTGCGGAATGTGGAATCAAAATGGCACACTTTCTCAAACTGTCATTGTTTCTATTTACACAATATTGTATTTGAATGCTTGGTTATAAACTAATTTTATAGTATACATAACTTTTTATTGTATTTTGCAGTGAATTGTTTTCGTTATTTTCTTGCTAAAATACGTGTGCTATTTATTTTTGTTCCGGCAATAAAATATTAGGAAAATATTTCTAATTGCATATTTTACTTGTATATGGCGCATATTTTTGATTATTGAGTGCATGAGATTCAGAGCCCTACACATAAACATTGTTTTATGGAAAGACTACGTGAGCAGAAAAATCAAGTCAGTTTGTATCATTGGACCAGATGGGTTATTTTTTGAAGCGCGACCAAAAAATGTTCGCAGCTCGTGGTATATTTGTTCTATCACCCTTCATTATGTTGTATGTGTTGAATATTAAATACTTAAAAAAATTATCACATGTTTTAATGCACTTCTTCCTTCGGCTAGTTAAAAGTACATATAATATGTGCCCATTTATATCCTAAGTTTCATCTCCACATGTACATATAGACTATCTTAAATACACATACATATTATATGTATTTCCAAATATCTCGCACTTCCAGCGAAGACTTACGGTGAAAATGAGCAGCACAGCTGTTGGCATGCCAGCGGCATAGACATAATCGCCCCCACGTCTCAACAGCTGCCTGATGCCGCAACCGCTTAAAACACAAGTGCCGCATTTTATGCCACATCGTAAATCTTATGCAGCATTCGTGCACACTTAAGTGCTGGCCGGTAGTCATGGTCATGCCATTTGGCTTACTACTGGCGCCATGGCAATGTCAGCGCTGATGCAACGAAGGCTGTGAGAAAAGCACGAATTACTTACTTTGGGGTGTTCACGAGGCGGCATAAAAATGCGACCGATGCCAGGTTGGAAGTCTATATACATATATCAGTTAATGTAACAACGTCTGCGTTTAGGAGCAATGGAGCAAATAAAAGAAACAAACGGTGCCAAATCTCTCTGTAGCGGATCATATTGGAAAAGAGGAAGCGGCGGCAATGAAAAACCGAGAAATGCTAAGTTTGAAAAAACAAGTTCTTAATTATGGCAAGTTCTTAATTACTAGACACAATTTCTAAATTATACAGTAAAATTTCAGAAGAAAATTTAAATACTATTCTATTAACTGATATACCTTTCTGAAAGTTAGAAGGACGAGATTCGATGACGTGGTGGTGTTCATATTAGTTCTTAAGTTATATTTTTTTCGAAAGTAATCATTTAACGTTTTAAGGGATATTAAAGTATAAAATTTTAAATGGACACTTTCAATACTTAATTGCCCATTTGTACATTGCGCTGAATTTTTGAAATAATGTTTTGAACTATCCATATCTTTGCTTCTAAAAACTCCTAAGTCCCGAGTTTTGCGAGTATGTACATAAATTGATTATTATTATTTTTTTATGTTAGACTTACTGTCGCACGGTGTAATTAGAACTTAGAACTTAGTTTTCTGAATGTTCTACCGCATAAGATGTTTACTAAATCTTCGGCAATCAAAGCCTTTCTTCCTCAAAGCACCAAATAATCCTAAAACTATTTATTTTTCCACGGTTATATACAACCTAACTGCCTACCGTTCAACATTTACAGCGCACCACCACTCGCGCGCATGTCCTTTGCACGGATCTTGATGGCACTTAAACGCTCTTTTACAAATAGCCTGAAGTACCTCTTAGTTGCACAAACTCTTATCTTTCCACCTTTGCTTAGTTACAAGTTTGTACATTGTTGCCATTTTTGCGATTTTGTTGTTCATTTAGCTGGGTCTATTGTATTGCAACTTGGATTTTGGCTGTCGATGTTTGAAATATTTTCATATTTTTGCACCGGTTGGCGGGTGAAATGCTGTCGATTTGTGTTCCGACCTGCCGCGACCACCATAACGCACGGTGTGCCTAGGTTCATTTTCTATATGTTCACATGTATGTATTATGTCATTTGGTACAATGCCATAGTTTACCTCACTCATTCAAAGCCAGTGAGTAGGAAGAAAATCTCACCAATTACAACAAATAACAATAAGGACGCGTGATTTGGCAACCTGATTTTTCAAGTACCAAACGAAAATACAAAAGTGGCAATACATATTTCGTTTTTTGGCAAACTTTCAAATATCTATTAATATGGAACTATAAAATAGCAGTTAAGACTGATAACGTTTTCGTTTCTAAAACAAATTTTGCCTTTTCATTGCCCTCTCCTTAGCGTTTGTTCAAAGAGGACAAAGAAGGGCCAACTTTTTTTGGTTGAAACGAAAACCTTATAATACTCGTATATCACAAACCATACGCTTTTCTGTTATTGCAAAGAAAAAAAGTCGTCCCAGTGAACTCGATGAAGATCTCTGTTGAGGAGATGTGATGATCTCCGGAATAACGGCTACAAATTCTACCAAAATGTTAATTATTCAATTACTTTTTTTGTTGCACTATTATACCAGTTAGGCGTTAATTGATCCTTATCCGAGCGCACTTCTCCACAAGGGTTCGCTTAATGGCTATTTGTGTCAGCCTTAAGAAATCTAGATAGATATAGACATACTTATATATACTATAGATATTTCATCGAAATTTGGCATTGTATGTAGGTTTGCCTTCACCCAAGGCAAGTTGGTATTCAAAACTGGCGAAATCGGACTGTAGGTTTGTAGGGCAGGTTGTTGAGTTAGGAAGACGCCTACGAATGATTCGTACTTCAACCCGGAGGCAGATTTGCCTATTGTGAACAAATACTGTGAGTGCCAGGAGGAGGCGCATCCTTCTAACCACGGTTAATCCATACAATCGGTATAAAGTCTATCAAACCACTTACCACCCCGGATGAAGCCGTGGATATTTGTTTTTTCACCTCCGCTATCTTCACAAGCTATTGAACAAACGTTATACCAAATGCTTGACACACCTTGTCTGGAGATCTGGGCATTTATATAAGAAGTGGTGAATCGAATCCTCTTCGTCTTCATCCCGCCAAATTTTGCAGAGGAAGCTTGTTGGTATACGCCATCGTTGGAGCATTGGTGCTATAGTACAGTGCCCTTTTACGACACCGTGAAGAGCCTTTACTTGGAGCCTAATGTTTTAAATGCCGCCTGGCTGTCAACGAATAAAGTGACGTTCCCTGACCGAGACTCACTGTCCCGTATGAGAGAAGTCGCCTTATTTATGGCAAACATCTCCTCCAGAAAGAAACTGTAGTTATCAGGCAGACGGTATCATTGTCTTTTTTGAAGGTCCTTGGAGTACAGATCCGAGCCGACTCCTTTTTAAATATTTGAGCCATCGGTGTATATGGATTTACCGACAGAAGGCCACCTTCTTAATCTTCCTGGGTTGGAAAGTGTATGGGAATCTTAAACTATAATCCCAGGATGACATGAGGCAATCAGTTTCAACAACTAAGTCGGCCTTGATTCCATCACGCCGTCCACTATTTATTACCTTCAAAACCGCTGCGTGCCCGTTGTTGGTCTGCTTCCACAATTTTGATTCCCTCAGTCTAAGGGCCCCTTTTGGGGCTGCACGTCTTACGAAAACTTGTGGAGGCCTCAAGTAAAATACCATTTTCAGCTCTTCTTGTGGTGCGCTTCTCACGGCACCAAATATACCGATGCTTGCGAGTCTCTGTATTCTTCCAATTATTCTCTGATCGCTGCTTTTATCCAGCTTAAAATCGGTCGGTTAACTGTGGTGTACATACCGTGAATGATATGCGGTGACATACTCTAGTTTTTCCCGAGAGTCCTTTTATGGATATACTACGCTGCTATGCTCTTTCTCTGCGTTTCGTCTACGTTGCGCCTCCACGTAAGTGTGGAGTCAAGGATAGTACCTAAGTATTTACCCTCGGAGGAAAGGTTCGGAATAGTCCTTACCAGCTTTGGTAAGGGGAATTCCGAAGCTTTTGTTTTCCTTGTGAACAAGCAAAGTTAGGCTTTATATGGGCTAACTCCTAGCCCATTTTGTTTTGCTCAGTTGGAAACACTGCATCTGCAATGATCACTATCGAGGCTCACGTCATAAAGAGCCTTACATCATGTTTACCGTCATTTCACACTTCGTTTACAAGTTGGTCTCACCTCAATCATCTGGAACTAGCTGGTGGAACTTTTTGACACCTCAGAAAATAGACATCATCATTGGAGCGGACTACTATGGCCAGACAATAAAGCCAGATATTATCTATAACCCACCAGACACTCCCATAGCCCAGTCCTCAATTTTTGGTTGGCTGGTACTTGGACCGGTTCAGCACACATCATCCATATAACCTAATGTCTTTCATACAACGGTATCTCAAGACAACAGTGCAATACAACAATTATTAACGAAATTCTGGGTTCAGGAAAAAGTTCCTACTCCGCAAGACAACGTGCGCTCACCCGAGGACCAAAAATGCGAGGACTATTTCAAGAAAACTCATCAGCGTCGCTCATCAGGTCGATATATTGTCCGAATACCGTTAAAATCTCCAGACACGGCACTAGGTGAGTCATATAATACAGCATACGAATGAACAATATAACCAGCTCTACACTCAATTCATGCTTGACTACGAAGAACTTGGTCACATGGTGAAGACCAAACATGACACTTCGACAATACAGTACTTCATGCCACCTCATGGGGTCCTGCGACCAAGTAGTACAACCATTAAGCTTAGAGTGGTTTTCAACGGATCCAACCCCACTACATCCGGATACTCACTACATGACATTACTTTAACTGGAGTAAAAATTCAGCTAGATATTACCGACATTCTGTTGTGGGTACGTCAGCACAAGTATGTATTCGCAACGGATATCACGAAAATGTACCGCCAAATTATGGTACATGAAGATGATTGGCACCTCCAGCAAAGTCTTTGGTTGGATAACCAGAACAACATCACGCCATACCAGCTGACGACAGTAACATATGGCACAAGATCAGCTGCTTACCTGGCAATTCGCGTTTTACTTCAATTAGTTGAAGATGAAGTAAGTAATTATCCTTCAGCTTCGGAAGCAATAACAAAGGGCAGATATGTTGACGACATCTTTGGTGGAGCTGATGATCCTGACACTTTAGAAATTGTCACTAAAGAACTCATAAATCTATGCATGGCGGACGGCTTTCCCCTTGCAAAGTGGCACTCAAACAATACATCAGTGCTTGAAAGTATATTCTAGTCTTCAAGCTCATTATCATCAATATCATTCGACGATTGCACTACTAAAATACACGAATTAAATTGGAATCCTTCAACAGATAACTTCAACTTCACGCCACAATCAAGGAATTCAGTACCAAAATCACAAAACGCCTCATTATGTCTGAAGTAGCTCAGATATTTGATCCACTGTGATTCGTTTCTCCACATACGGTGCGCGCCAAAATGCTATTGCAGGAGCTGTGGTTGCACACCCTGGGTTGGGATGAGCAAGTACCACAATCACTTGAAAAACAATGGCTAAACATTAGAGAATATCTGCGACATCTAGACAAAGTATTACTTCCAAGATGGATATCCACATACCGATACTCATTATGTGAATTTCACGGACTCTCTGATGCATCTCAACTAGCCATGGCTGCAGCAATCTACATAAGAATACAATCGCCGTCCACAGGGCCCTCAATCTCACAACCCTGCGTAAAAACTAAAGTAGCACCACTCAAGAAACTCACGATCCCGAGGCTAGAATTAAATGCTCGAGCTACACTTCATGTGAACATAGACTCATTTGTGGACGGACTCCTCAGTGGCACTCACTTGGATCAATTCTAACGCAGCCAGATGGAAAGACTTCGTAAGGAATCGAGTTCTTCAAATCAGGATCTTGTGCCTGACGCAAAATGGCATCATATTCCAAGTAAGGACAATCCAGCTGACTGCCCATCAAGAGGCATCAACGCTTCACAATTAATCAACAATACTTTATGGTGGACGGGACCCACCTGGCTCTCTAAGTCAACGAAACATTGGGCAAAGCTACCACGTCGCCA
This sequence comes from Rhagoletis zephyria, assembly GCF_001687245.7. Classification (NCBI taxonomy): domain Eukaryota; kingdom Metazoa; phylum Arthropoda; class Insecta; order Diptera; family Tephritidae; genus Rhagoletis; species Rhagoletis zephyria. Next base: position 5,423 of record NW_016172173.1, on the reverse strand, counting down.
TGATCAGGCCTGCACCTTGGAAGCACAGTCTGGTCTATAATTCGTTGCAACGACTTCAACAAAACCACCTCAATGGGATGTCATTAGCAGGTACTCTAAAGACTCCTAAGAATCACTGTTATTAGCTTCAAAGCAACGTCAAGACTCAGAAGAGTACAAGATCCCTGCACATCAATCACTCCCACTCAAAGTCAACCCAAGCAGCATATTTCGCTCATGAGCTTAAGACACTGTCAGCAAATCAAAAACTTCCACATATACATGTATTAAGCCGTCTAACCGCCTTCATCGATGAAGAAGGAATCTTAAGAGGTGGATGACGACTTCATAACTCTCAGCTGGATCCTGAAAGCAAGCATCCTGCAATCTTGCCAAAAAACTCTCCATTTACCACTCATCTAAAGACACTTAACGGTGGAGTGCAACTGACAGTTACAGTATCCAATTGGCGTGGCCGAGGCGCCAAAACTCAAAAGGCCTGGACATGCGTGTTTGTATGCATGGTCTCATCAGCTCGTTCATCTCGAGTTAGTGAGCGACCATGCCACAGACGGGTTCTTAGCAGCTTATCGTCGCTCTATTTCACGTCACGCCAATTGCCATACACTCTTCTCGGACTGTGGAAAGAACTTCATTGGAGCAATAAAAGAGATTAAGAAACTCTTCACGCAATATACTGAAGAACATCAAGCCATCACAAACTTCATAGTCGAACATGGAACTCAGTGGTTTTGCTGTTTAGAGAGCGTTAGCTAAGTTAACGGTATAAAAGGTCACGGCGATGTAAAAAAAGTGCTGACTGTGCCTTACAGATCAGTTGCGCCCGACAAAGGGTTAAAAGCCTCAATCAAATTAAAAATTTGACATATCGATCAATATGACTTATCCGCGGTTTCCACAAAAGTGAGATTCTGTCATGGATGATGTTTATGTTGACCTTGTATATTCCTTTTAGAAGCACTAACTAATATATTTCAAAGTTAAATATGCAATGAAGATGAGTTCTAACTCTCTTCTCTTAGGGACCTACTCTTCTTAAAAGGGACCTACGAACAGTGTCGTTTGGAGTAAGCTAGGTGGTCAAAACTCAATCCCATATTTCTGGAAAATGGTAAATATTGAACATAAGGGATATCCCCAAAGCACTCAACAAAACTTTTTTATGTGAATTTTTAATATTATATAATTTTTCTGGTTGCTTTTATTACATCTATTTTACCACAAAAAAAGTGGACAATATCTGATACCATTTGTGTCTATGAAAATATGCGCGCGAGTAGAGTTTTTTCTTAATTTTTTTTCGGAATCCATTCATTAATCGCGAAACTATGGGTATAGTGATTTTTTTTAGAGGACTTTGAAATTTCAAAAATATGTTTATTTCAAAAAAATTTTTTTAAAAATTCAGTGCGATGTAAGATAACAATAAACGGTATCATATAAATGAAAAAAATCTATAGAATTATAACAGAGGAAATTTTTGATCCATGGACGTATGGGTATGGAAAATATCCTTTAAGAATTTTATCCTTAAATATTCTTGAAAGTTTGCAAAATTTTTGTTGAAAAAATTATTGTTTGAGTACTAATATACGCACGACCTCTTCATAGAATTAAGTCTCGCAAACTTTATTTACTTAAAAGATAAAATTTATTAAACGCACATTTTCAATACCTACTCGTCTTTGTAAACCAAAAAACTTTATTGTTTATAAATTCTACAAAATTTTCTCTCTCATTTGGTACCCAACATTACACTGATATTTTAAGTTATTTTTTGAATTAATTATACCTTTAAAAATTCAAAGTCCTTTGAAAAAAAACCCTTACGTCGGAGTGAAAAACTAAAAACGCTGTTTCGTGAGTATATCGATTCTTTCGTGTGTTTTGAATTTTTTTTGTTTTTGTCGGACGGTGTTATATTAAATGTTTCAAATTTTTCGAAGAATGGCAATAGTCGATAAATGGAATCAAATTGCGCGGCACAAAATTTTAGCTGCGCGATGTTACTAAAGCTACTCAAAGAGATATGAAAAAATATGCCTAGTGATGCGAAAATTAAGATATCGCTTCGTAGATGCGAATAAACTCTGGTTATAAGAGGCAGGCATTCAAGCTCTTACCATAAATACATACAATATTACAATAACGGATCATAGTTGGACCTTCATTGGTCATTTGTTTGGTAAACGGTTATTGAGTGAAGGGGAAAAACAACGACAAATTCTCTTTCCAACAAATGACTTTTTGCTGGCGATTTTCTTAACGCCTTAAGGATCTGTTGACGCATTCCAAAACCATGCGGGAAAAATGCTCCACTAATTGCGTACGAAAAAGTGTATAAATCCTGATGGAAACCAATAAGAAAATTTTTATTGATACAGTTTAATTTAATTTTTAGGTAAGGATTGAAATTACACTAAATATATTACAACACCGAATCCGGTTTTGCCTCAAACCAAACTCAGCAAGCAATAACGGAAATGTTTCCCACCCTATCGAAAAAATCAAGCAACACCAGCATGTGGGTCCTATTTACATACATGTACATGTGTATTCCTTGTCGTTACCATTACTGCAAAAGTGAACATGACATTACAATTTACTTACCGTTTTATTTCCCAAATGTTTGACACGACATCCCAAATATGCAGATTTGCCCACGAGCGATGTAATATTCTTTGGCATTGTCATGTCAAAGTATGGTTCATTCCGTCTGTGGCCATGTGGATAGTGTAACGGTGGCATATGTGTTGGTTTTGCATCCAAGTTATTGTGATTGTTGTTGTTTACAGACAGCCTTTGGTAACACATTGTCAGACCTGAAAATAACGTGTGAGTAAGTTAACATGCTTTAGTATACAAGCATAAAATAAATTAGTACAGATCATATTATCAATATTTTTATTTTGTAATAATTTATGTACTAATTATTAAAAAACGTCAAAACAATTTTATTTATTGTAATAACTAAAAATAGCTAAACAAATTTAATTTAACAATAAAATTTTATTTGTTTTTATACGACTGCGACGCTCTTGTATGCACATACTTATGTAGATATGTACATACACATAAATGTAGATGTAAACAAAATCCCATTGCTCACTTTAAATATACTAAAATTATTTCTACCATTAGCATATACCTTTTGACAAGTATTTATTGCTTGCACGCCCAGTGAACCACAAACACATCGCATATTTCACTCGTGACGAAATTATATTTAAGTGCCACATAAATGCTTTTAAATTTATTTTAATTGAATATTCCCCAAACATCAATTTGGCTGGTATCATGTGTTGTCAGCCTAATGCAATTCAGCATGTAAAAATAATCTACATTTTAAATCTATACGCAATTAGGTGAATGTTGCTAAATATAATAAAAACAACATTCGGAGCACAAAACGTTGATATGAAATTACATACATTACCACTGCGTGATACCTCTTGAGTTGTCAAAAACATTAATTTTTATACTAACCTAGCAGAGGGCCGAACTTTGCATAGCGGTTCGGTATTCCGAAAACGCGCATTAGCACATAGCTTCTTATATCACTCCCTTATGTCACACTGATTCTCGTTCTCGAGAAAGCATATATCATTTTGTGGAGAGAAATTCTCTACATAGTCGCAGTGGGAGGTAGTATCACACTACTACTTAGTAATCAGCTTCACCTAATCAATAGTGACATTTAGAAATAATTCTACATATTCTAAACGTGTGATGTGAAGATATGTTAAGTATTTCAAATAGAAGTATTTGAAATACAAATGCAAAACTGAAAATACGTATTTGTATTTTGTATATATAAATACCCACCAAACAATTTTTGTTGCCGGCAATAAGAAAACGTTTCGCCCTCGGTAACGAATTTATTGCCGGTAATATTGCCATCGTGTCGATTTCCTATTACCAGTCGCTCTAAAACGTCCGCCGAAGGCAACTCGCCTGGGCGAGTCGTTTTCTTATTACCTGAATGAGTCATTTTCTTATCGCTTCAGGCGATATTTGGAATAATGGTATTCTTTTTAATACTTCAATCATTTTTTGTATACAAAGTTGGAACTTATANTTACAAAAGTTTTTTGTATTTGTATTTTAAATATTTTTTTTAACGAGTATTTGTTTTTTTTCGTATTATTTAAAACCTTTTCTACTCTTCAATAATCGTCATATCATTTGGTTTTTCCGTACAATTGGGTTATCAAATCCCGCATAAAAATCGTGATCCCGCAAGCCTTCGGGATCGAGGTCATGAAGACTGAAAAAAATCATATTATTTCCTCTAAACAGTTGTTATATTCAAAATTGATATGTAAACAAATAATTTTTAAGCAAAAAACAAAACCGATTTAAATTCTCATATAAAAATTTAAGATTATCGTTAACCTCTTCATGATCCAATGATCGGATTTAAAAAAATTTAGTATGGGACCACCTGTGAGGCAACACCTTTCCGTTAAGAAAATAATTATTGAACCGGTCCAAAGTTATGCGGTAACATACATAAAAGAAAAATAAAAAAATTTTCCGACAAATTGATAACCTTCTCCTTTTTGTGAAGTCGGTTAAAAAAAGAGTTGATTTAGAGAATCTACGTATTCATTTTTAATTTATAAATCTTTAAAGTTTCATCGTTTAAATTCGACCTTATTTTAATACACATATGGGCATATCTCAGGAACATTTGATTTTGGTGATTATGCATAGTTTCGTAGGTATATAGTCAAAATCGCTATATCTGTTGGGTATTTTTCAGAAGAAAATATGTATATTATATTAAGAGTTACTGTAGTGTTTTATCCGATCTGAAACAATACCCGCCCGATGTAGTCCCAAAACTAGCTAAAAAATCAGTGGTTCTGGATTATTCAAATTTAAAAAAGTTTTCTTGTTTTTCACGTAACCTTTTTATTATTTGATATTTGAAAACGGAGTTAAAGTAATATATTCCATATAACATATTCTTGAAAATTACACCAGAGCTGAGTATTCGAAATATAGCAACTGAAAGGAAGATCAAGAAAAAAATCAATTTTTCCACTAGTACTCTTATTTGTCGATAGGTGGAAGGTGCTAGAAACGGAGTGTTCTACACTTGTATAATGTGTTCATAAATCGGTAAGTGTACAAAGTTTGAGCAACTTATCAAGACAAAAATTTTCCATGCCAAGTGTTTTATATGTTTTTGGGGTCGCTGAGTATGAATCTGAAGTCAGTTTTGCTCCATCACGTCAAGATTTTCTTCTAACCTCAAAAAATGGCGAAAGTTTCCCCCGTCGTAGCTAGTCCTGTCCTTTGAACATATGATTCCAAAGAAGATAATTTAGGTAGGCCTTCTTAAGTGAAGCCATTCCATAAGGCCTACCCATCTTCTTCTTCTTCTTATTTGGCGCTGTAACCGCCTAAGCGATTTT
>NW_016172172.1:0-13424 GCF_001687245.7 Rhagoletis zephyria | reverse complement strand
TTCAATTCGAAATCAAAGAAAGACAGCCTATGAAAATTTTTGTGATTGTCGAAGTAAACGTGTATATTTTTAAACTACTACGTAGAATGAAGTGCCATATAATAACAAGGGCGGTTCAGAGAATTCAACAAACAAATATAAAATTTTACGGTCTCATGTTTCCTTCAAACCGCAGTTAACTCAAACGAATTTTGTTCAAAATTAAATTTTGATGCATAAACGCTCTTAGACTGTCTTTGCACCTGTGCGGAGTTGACTTGACAACTTGAAGAACGCATGGACGGGCCATAATTCGAAAATTTTACAGCGAATATGATGTGTATTTACTGCTATCACCGCTAAAAGTGCAAATAAATTCTAGACATACACCCTAAAGTCCAAACATACGCCACAAAAGAAAATTAAATGACCAATTTCTCATTAGCGGCTCGCTTCGGAGTCGAAGCATTAAACTTTGCGCCTATTTTCTTATTCTAAATCGGCATTTCGGCGATAATTTGATTTCGTTTTCTAAATATTTACTCTCTGTCAGATTTTTGTTCATCTAGACTAGCGATGGGCATAATGTGCACATACGGGCAAAATGCCCAAACGTGCAAACCGCGGGCAAATGTACAAACCGTTGGGTAGATGAGGTGAGGTAATTATACCCGGGAGGAAACAGAAAATTTTGCGCGAATTGCATCTGTATGTGTGATCGGAATGAGAGAACAAGTATATGTGAGTACTCACGAATGTGAGACCTTATGGCTGCCAACTTCCCTAAAAGCACCAAACCTTGGGACAAATCAAAACATCAAAAAATTTTTGTCAGTAAAATTTAATATGCATCTATACTACATTAGTAATCGGTCCAAGATATAAGTGTTGTTGTATTTACCAAAAACCAAAATAAATAGTAACGCACTAATAGCGATTTTAAACTTTTATAGAACCAATTGAATTTTCACTTTAATTCAATCAAGATATATGTTTTATCTGAAACAATGCATTTGTACACATATGTATGTACAAGCTTATGTCTATAAAAAGATTTTCGTATCCAGAATAAAATGCACTAAATAAGCACGCATAAGATTTTCGTATCCAGAATAAAATGCACTAAATAAGCACTGAACATGGCGGGAAAGGTATTCTAATAGTATTATATAGTTGTCGAATATTTTTAGGTATCTTTTGCTCAGCTAACATGAAAAAAGCTGCATGTATGCATATATATATATTTTTGATGATTTGAAGATTTTAATTCGACATTCTTATGACCAATTTTAATACTTTATTTAATGCCACAAAATCCCAACACTGGTTATAAAACCATATAACGAAGTTCCAATTTTGTTTTGGTTAAAAAACTGATGGTTTTTTATAAACATATGATCTCTAATTTTAGCAATTAAAGTTTAATTGCTAAATTATAAAAGAAACTTTTTCTTCATAAGAGTTTACAGAATTTAAATGATTTAGCAGGATTCTAGCGATTTTTGTTTATTAATCTGGCGGGACGGCAGAAACAGAAATGGCAACACTGGTGGTGAGTACCGACTTGCTTGCGCGCATATTAGCTATATGAGAGAAATATTGTATTCTATCCAGCGTTGCCACAGACACATTTTTTTTCCTACCAAAATTTCGTACCATAACCAACCAAAACCTACCAAACATTTTTTTGAGTTTTAATATTTGTTTTCAATGTCAAATTTGTTAAAAACATAGTTAACATAAACTAAGNCGGAATGAGAGAACAAGTATATGTGAGTACTCACGAATGTGAGACCTTATGGCTGCCAACTTCCCTAAAAGCACCAAACCTTGGGACAAATCAAAACATCAAAAAATTTTTGTCAGTAAAATTTAATATGCATCTATACTACATTAGTAATCGGTCCAAGATATAAGTATTGTTGTATTTACCAAAAACCAAAATAAATAGTAACGCACTAATAGCGATTTTAAACTTTTATAGAACCAATTGAATTTTCACTTTAATTCAATCAAGATATATGTTTTATCTGAAACAATGCATTTGTACACATATGTATGTACAAGCTTATGTCTATAAAAAGATTTTCGTATCCAGAATAAAATGCACTAAATAAGCACGCATAAGATTTTCGTATCCAGAATAAAATGCACTAAATAAGCACTGAACATGGCGGGAAAGGTATTCTAATAGTATTATATAGTTGTCGAATATTTTTAGGTATCTTTTGCTCAGCTAACATGAAAAAAGCTGCATGTATGCATATATATATATTTTTGATGATTTGAAGATTTTAATTCGACATTCTTATGACCAATTTTAATACTTTATTTAATGCCACAAAATCCCAACACTGGTTATAAAACCATATAACGAAGTTCCAATTTTGTTTTGGTTAAAAAACTGATGGTTTTTTATAAACATATGATCTCTAATTTTAGCAATTAAAGTTTAATTGCTAAATTATAAAAGAAACTTTTTCTTCATAAGAGTTTACAGAATTTAAATGATTTAGCAGGATTCTAGCGATTTTTGTTTATTAATCTGGCGGGACGGCAGAAACAGAAATGGCAACACTGGTGGTGAGTACCGACTTGCTTGCGCGCATATTAGCTATATGAGAGAAATATTGTATTCTATCCAGCGTTGCCACAGACACATTTTTTTTCCTACCAAAATTTCGTACCATAACCAACCAAAACCTACCAAACATTTTTTTGAGTTTTAATATTTGTTTTCAATGTCAAATTTGTTAAAAACATAGTTAACATAAACTAAGACTAAAACACAACTAAATTAATAAAAACAAATTAAATGGGTATAACGATTCACTTTACTGTACAGACTTATCCATATGTACATATATGTCTCTTTACACATACATACATATCGTCACTAGATACGAATAAAGACGCGAGCTCAAAAGTTGATAGCGAAAAAAGAGGCGTCAAAAAATTTTCGGCGAAGAAAGACTCTTAACATAGGTGACGGCAAATAAAGCCGCGTTAACCTCTTTGACAGCGAAGAAAGACCCATAAACTTATGTCCGCGGTCAACTATATTTTCGAGTGCAACAGTATTCCCCAGAACTCCCCAGAGAGTTTTTCCGAGCTCCTAAGAAGATATATTGTGCTAAATCAAAATTGTAATCACTCCAACCTTAGGCTATTTAAAAAGCTCAGCACTTTAGATGAGGCCATGTTCCAAATTTTAGATGGAGAAGGCAATCGTTCTCCAAGGTGTATCAATCTATGATTCATGCTTCGTGGACAGGCACATAGAATATACTCTGGGGTTTCTTTCACCAGCCGACAAACCCTACAGTCCATCTCTACAGAACGACGCATTTAAGTAGAACCGTACGCTAACTTGCAGTGTGCTGTCAGGTTGCCAGTAAGAGTTCTAAGTTCATGGTGTCTTTCGGAGTTCCTGCTGGAAAGAGTTATGCATATCTTTGATTGTCTTATTCCCTTTGACTTCCGCCAGTAGGCAGCAATTTGAGATTATTCCCAGCTAGCTCCTAAGTAGGTCTGCAGTGTATCCTTTAGATGTGCCACAGAAAGGCTAGGGACCATGCAAACGCATTGGGCTTCACGATTTGCGAGACAGTCAGCCCTTTCGTTGCCTTCAAGCCCTTCATGCGTGACGCTATTGTGGGCTCGCTGGTGGTTCAAGAGTTTACAAGCCTTGATGCCGTTTTAAAAGACTCTAAGGCCTTTAACGCTGCCTGAATGTCCGACGTAATATTTATTCTGGCCTCATTTGCCTTCTACGATGACATTCACGAACACAGACTTCGATTGGGAAGACTTCTGCCTGAAATATGGTTGAGTACGAGCCCACTGGCAGACTTTTCTGGGATCTTGGTCCAAGTACGCCATAAATTATATCGCTAACTAAAGGTGAAAGGTGCCAAGTCCATTTTTTTTTTAAGTTTAGTTTTTGATGCAGAATGACAGGTAATACGAAACTACATCGATTTTTAGTCTCTCCTGAAAATTTTCTGAAAATCGACTTGGCACATTTTCACCCTTAGGTCACGATATATGGATGTCCGTATTGCATATTGGCAATAATAAGGTATACGTTTGGACTTAGGAATCAGGTATATTTACATGTTGTGGCCGCCGTTATACGAACGCACCGGTGAAATATTTGTGTAAAAAGGTTGCTAAAATATTTGGAGATACGTACATATTCAGCCGTGCTCCCATTCTCACTAACTTTTGCGATTTGCGTTTTTGTAAAAATCGTACGTTTTTATTTTTGGGTGCTCCTGAATTCGCAACTTTTTGTTATCGATAAGTTCCATTTTCCACATCGTTTCCAGCATTCTTAAAAGCCATCCCTTGAAGGTATGCAACAATTATCGCACATGTATCGTCCACACCAAAACGTAAATCTTCGTTGCTTCGATAAATTTTCGTTGCCTAAAACGGAGTTGTGTATAGTAAGTAGTGAATTAAACAAATAAAATCAACATAAAAAGTTAATTCTAGGACGCCAAAAATATCGCAAAATATAATGGGCATAATCAAAAATAAATTTAACAACTTCCCTGACCAATGAGTCATATGTGACTCACGAGAGCGTGTTGAAATAAGTTCATGAGTCACATGTGACTCATTTTTGTATACAATTGTGTGTGACGTTCTTCAGCATATTAGAGCAAAAAACCTGTGGACGTGGGGCATTAACAAAATGCATTGTATGAGGACAGGGAAGTTGTTAAACTAAGCTAGCTTGTTATTTATGTTAATTTTGCCTTTTACTTTTCATTCCACCGTCTCATCGGCAACCGATTTGAAACCGCAAAAATTTTCCGATTTGCGAATATGCACGTAATTTGGTATTTGAAAAGTAAAACGCAAAATATTTGCTATTCGGAAAATGGGAGCACGGCTGATTTTCTATTTTTCACAAATAACTGTTACTCATTTTCCCGAAACCTACCAAAATCCAATCAAGCCTACCAACCTACCAAATGGAAAAAAAAAACCTACCAGTTTTGGTAGGAAAAGCGCATGTTTGGCAACACTGATTCTATCATTCTTGTTGTAATTCGCTTTTGCATTGTCAGCGTTCAGTTGGTCGCAAATTTTCAAAGGGAGGGGTTGTTCTTGCGCAGATAAATTTTCGTTAGAAATTTGCTTGGAAAAAAATGACAATCATGCGCAAAACAACCTTTTTATATGACGGTTTTCTACCGACCGAGCCTAGCAGCAGCGCTCGGCGCTCTTATTTAAGAACACATGCGCAAGCAAGATCGGTTAACACGTTATTGTTCGCTATGAATTAGCACATACTATTTTTTACATATGTGTAATCAATTTGAACTTTATTGATTTAATAATAAAAAAAATAAATTGGTCGGCATTTCATGATGTTGAATTATATAGACTACAAATATAGTTAGAAATTGTTCCTCTATAAACAAAGAGGTGAATATAATAGCCTTTGGCAATATACATTGCATAAAATGGGTTAATACACGTACACGGCTATTGCTTACCCTTTCGGTTTAAAATTTTTACCCCGCATCTAGCACCTGCTGCCGAAATATGTTGCCTTCTCTGTGCCCTCTACGCACAAATACTAAGGAGAGGGCATTGAAAAGGCAACAGTTTTTGTAGAAAAGAAATCGCCATAAGACAAAACTTATTTACACATGCTGCACAAGCTGTGTGGCATATGATAGTTCACCGAAACCAATAAAGCACGCTATTCGTTTCTGTTCTGGGCTTGTTGACGCCAACTGATGCAAAGTCCTTTTGTAACTTNCCAACCTACCAAATGGAAAAAAAAAACCTACCAGTTTTGGTAGGAAAAGCGCATGTTTGGCAACACTGATTCTATCATTCTTGTTGTAATTCGCTTTTGCATTGTCAGCGTTCAGTTGGTCGCAAATTTTCAAAGGGAGGGGTTGTTCTTGCGCAGATAAATTTTCGTTAGAAATTTGCTTGGAAAAAAATGACAATCATGCGCAAAACAACCTTTTTATATGACGGTTTTCTACCGACCGAGCCTAGCAGCAGCGCTCGGCGCTCTTATTTAAGAACACATGCGCAAGCAAGATCGGTTAACACGTTATTGTTCGCTATGAATTAGCACATACTATTTTTTACATATGTGTAATCAATTTGAACTTTATTGATTTAATAATAAAAAAAATAAATTGGTCGGCATTTCATGATGTTGAATTATATAGACTACAAATATAGTTAGAAATTGTTCCTCTATAAACAAAGAGGTGAATATAATAGCCTTTGGCAATATACATTGCATAAAATGGGTTAATACACGTACACGGCTATTGCTTACCCTTTCGGTTTAAAATTTTTACCCCGCATCTAGCACCTGCTGCCGAAATATGTTGCCTTCTCTGTGCCCTCTACGCACAAATACTAAGGAGAGGGCATTGAAAAGGCAACAGTTTTTGTAGAAAAGAAATCGCCATAAGACAAAACTTATTTACACATGCTGCACAAGCTGTGTGGCATATGATAGTTCACCGAAACCAATAAAGCACGCTATTCGTTTCTGTTCTGGGCTTGTTGACGCCAACTGATGCAAAGTCCTTTTGTAACTTGTACCTTTATCCTCTGCCACCACAGCGGCTGCAGTGTTTCTCATAGATATACAAATATTGTATTTTTTGTTAATTTTCATGTGAATTATTTTTCAATAAGAATCTGTTAAACCGCTCCTGAATTTTGCAAAGTAAAAATGTCAGTTTGAGTACATTCTCTTATCGGATCTCTCTTTCTTTTTTGAATATATCGACACTCTGATGTTGGGGAATGTACTTTGAATTTACTAACAATATAGAAGTACTACATATATGTATTATTATTATTATTATTATAATTCAGTTATAGAAATATAAAATAAACACTTGAATTTTCAACATAAATTATGCTTTCATGACTCACTCTAAACCTTAAATGTGCTATTTTTGCACGCAAGAATCTGAAATGTGTTACCCTTCCACGCAAAAATCTGAAACGTGCTAGTCTTCCACGCAAAAATCTGAAATGTGTTAGTCTTCCACGCAAATAAAGAAATGTGCTTCTTTTCGACGCGAATAATGAAATGTGCTAGTCTTCGACGCGAATAGTGAAATGTGCTAGGTTAGGTTAGGTTAGGCTATCCTGGCTGCCCTCATCCGCGCAGGAAAGGGCACACTTAGGCCTCCATGGGCCCATTGTGATACCATATTTGAGACTCATACGTCCCTCCTCCTACCTCAGAAATTGAACCAATTTGTAGCTCTGATAAAGCGCACAAAATTGTAGATACTGGCCGAGTCCAGTTCAGCCAGACACTCGAAAGAATAGCGAAGGAGCGAGCGTCGACGGGCTCTTGCCAAGGCGGGACAGTGGCACAGGTAGTGCTCCACGCTCTCGATCTCCTCCTCATCGCGGCAGCTACGACAGTAGTCGTTTGGCTGCAGACCCATCCTGGCAGCGTGGGTTCCCATAAGGCAGTGCCCGGTGAGAATTCCGATAACATGGCGGAGCATTGGTCGCTCCAAACGAAAGAGAGGGCGAGATCTACGCTTATCTAACCTAGGCCAGATGTGTCTCGCTATCCTGCACGTGGGCTCTGCGGACCATCTTACATTTGCCCGTTCGATAAAGTTATTCTGCAGCCAAAGTTTACAGGATGATAGCGGAATACCCGCATTACGAGCGGTACTGATCGCAGGCAGTAGGGTTCCTTTCCGAGCCAGCTCGTCCGCAACACAGTTGCCCGGTATGTCCCTATGACCTGGTACCCATACAACTCGAGTAAAGTGGCTCCTTGCCAGCTCATTTAGAATACGTCTACATTCCATGACAATCTTCGATGAGGATTTGTCACAATTAAGTGCTTTGATAGCTGCCTGGCTATCCGAAAAAATAGTTACTGCATGCAGATTAGTAGGAGAATCGATCAGCCATCTAGCAGCTTCGTAGATTGCTGTTAGTTCAGCCTGAAACACGCTACAGTAATCTGGCAGACGGAAACTGAGGCTAAGTGAGAGTTCCTGCGAATATATCCCACTTCCTACCTTCAGATCTAGCTTGGAGCCATCGGTGTAGATGGCTGCTGAATCAGAATAAGAGATCAGGATTGAATCCTCCTCCCACTCACCTCTTGAGGGGATCCTTGTTTGGAAGTCATTCTTTAGTCCAGTAGGCGGGACTGTGTAGTCAAGGCGCCTGAAGTTTCCTGGAAGATCTTCCAAAATTCTAGAGTGTCCAAATCTTGTATCACTCCACTTGATCAGCGCGTTTAATCTAACAGCATTACAACTTGCCTGCAGTTTGCCATATAGGTCCACAGGTAGAAAATGGAGCAAAGTCTCTAGGGCTTTAGTCGGCGTTGAGGGCAACGCCCCCGTGATCATAATGCACGCCACCCTTTGAACCTTTGTTAATCTGCTTTTGATTGTAAATTTGTCCACGGATGGCCACCAGACCGTGATGCCATAGAATAGAATGGGACGCACCACTGCTGTGTACATCCAGTTCACGATGTGCGGCTTTAAGCCCCACTTTTTTCCTATTGCTGATTTACAGGCATACAGGGCAGTTATAGCCTTCTTGCAACGCTCTTCAACATTGCGCCGCCAAGTTAGCTTTCTGTCCAATACAACGCCCAGGTACCTAACTTCCTCCGAGAGGGCCAGGGTAACACCGCTCAGGGAAGGAAGTTGCACCTGGACGGTTTTAATTTTCTTTGTGAAAAGAACCATGACTGTTTTCCCTGGATTGACACCAAGGCCAGATTCCTTGCACCAGGTTTCCACAGCGCGTAAGGCGCCTTGGACCAGATCACATAGAACTTGGGGGTGCTTACCTACCGCCGTCAGGGCCAGAGCGTAGGTAACTACCTGACAGCCTGTGTTCTGTAGCTGCGACAGCAGAGTATTCACCGTTAGATTCCACAGTAGTGGGGAGAGGACACCGCCTTGCGGGGTGCCGCGGTTTGCATTCCTTGTTACCGATACCTCTCCCATCTCCGAGTATATAAATCTGCAGCCTAGAAGGCGATGAACAAATTCTACCAGAGGGTACTCCAGACCGAGGTTAGTTAGGGCGCGGAGAACAGCTTCTGGGAGAACATTATTGAAGGCACCCTCGATGTCAAGGAATACGCCTAATGCATATTCCTTAAGCGCTAATGCCTTTTCAATGGTGCTGACAATACCATGCAAAGCTGTGTCTACAGACCTGCCTTTCCAATAGGTATGCTGACAGCTAGATAATTTACTTAAATCAATTTCTTGTCGGATCTTCACGTCCAGTAGTCTTTCCAGAACCTTCAGAAAGATGTAAGGCTAATCGGTCGAAAGTCGCTTGGCTTCACGTGGGATGGTCTGCCGCCCTTGGGAATGAACACAACCTTCGCCAGTGTCCATCCCTTGGGTATGAAGCTAAGTCTGAGACAAGCCTTATAGATTGAAACAAGCATCGGACGTAGAATGTCAGACGTTGCCCGAAGTTCGTCAGGGAAGATGGCGTCCATGCCTGGAGATTTGTAGGGCTGGAAGGACCTTATGGCCCAATCTACCCTTTCTACATCAATAAAATCTATGCATTCTAAGGAGGGTCCAGAAATTGTGCGAGCGACGCCAGGCTCCTCAGTACACCCTGGAAAGTGGGCGCTCATTAGAACCTCAAGCATCTCCTCTTGGGATGATGTCCAGTCGCCATTCGCCTTCTGAATAAACATTGGGTTCGTCGAATTTTTGGCAAGCACTTTCCGCAAGCGATTACCCTCCGATTGTCCCTCTATGCTATCACAATAATCCTTCCAGGAGTCCCTTTGAGCTTTCCTGGTGGCAGNACCAGTGTGGCTTCCTCTTTCCTTTCGGAAGTACAATTGGGCAGGACGCAGAGAAGGCCGTATTATAGGCATTGGCGATGCAATCTACGGCTTCTTCAATTTGTTCCGATGAGCTTAACTCACCGAGAGATTATCTGGTTCACTCGCGGTGCTTCCCGGCTCAGGAATTTTACCCTCATTCCCTTTCTGGGTTTTGAGAGTGATGGAGTAAAAGCCGTAGCTGATGACTCCATTGCAGTCAGCGAGGATCGGGAGAGATTCCTCGTTAATTACCAGGGTAATATAACGTTGTTGTTCCCTAACCTCACTGACCTTCACTACTCTCCAATCGAGGGCTGGTAGTGTGTCGTTGGAGATCTGGATAGTCTCCAAAATTCCCTGCGGATTAGCAGGTTCCTCCGGGACCCATGCTCTGGCTCGCGGCCTGCAAGGGATTTCATCCCTATGCACTGCCACTAAGTCAGCGCCGGGCCACAGTTCCTCAACCGCAGATATGGCCCCCTTATAGAGCCGAGCCGACCTTTCGTCGGCGCACGATACCAATTTAATACCGCCTTGGTATAAGCNGTCCAGAAATTGTGCGAGCGACGCCAGGCTCCTCAGTACACCCTGGAAAGTGGGCGCTCATTAGAACCTCAAGCATCTCCTCTTGGGATGATGTCCAGTCGCCATTCGCCTTCTGAATAAACATTGGGTTCGTCGAATTTTTGGCAAGCACTTTCNTCCATTGGCCGAAATCAGCCCCGTCTCCAGCAGCGGATTGCGTATCGCTTTCCGATTCTGATGCCGAGTCTGATTGCTCCGCCAGACGAGGGACCACGGGAACCTCCTGGACTTCTTGGCTAGGGGCAGGACCGCTCGAGGCGTTTTCTGCCCTACTCGAAATAAGACCTTCTTCTTGTGGCAGATTATCGGGTTCACTCGCGGTGCTTCCCGGCTCAGGAATTTTACCCTCATTCCCTTTCTGGGTTTTGAGAGTGATGGAGTAAAAGCCGTAGCTGATGACTCCATTGCAGTCAGCGAGGATCGGGAGAGATTCCTCGTTAATTACCAGGGTAATATAACGTTGTTGTTCTTTAACCTCACTGACCTTCACTACTCTCCAATCGAGGGCTGGTAGTGTGTCGTTGGAGATCTGGATAGTCTCCAAAATTCCCTGCGGATTAGCAGGTTCCTCCGGGACCCATGCTCTGGCTCGCGGCCTGCAAGGGATTTCATCCCTATGCACTGCCACTAAGTCAGCGCCGGGCCACAGTTCCTCAACCGCAGATATGGCCCCCTTATAGAGCCGAGCCGACCTTTCGTCGGCGCACGATACCAATTTAATACCGCCTTGGTATAAGCCAGCGTCGCGAATGACAGGAACAGGGCCAGGATTCCTTTGGAGAATTTCCTTGTACACCCGGCAGAGACCTACAAGGACAGTCCTCCAATTCTCGGCTGTCAGGTTTCCCTCTGGGTGCCCCCTGTTCATTACAGCCAGAACCAAATGGCCTTTGCCAACATCATTGAAAGCCCGAGGGACCCGTGAAGGGTTTGGCGGGCTGTTTTTGCTCGAGGTTTTGGTCCTCTTCGATGGGCCGTCAGCATCATCTGCCGATAGCTGCCTTTTGGGGGCCAGTTCCCTGGAACCTGAGGGAGTGGGTTCAGGTATCCACGCGTATAGTGAAATGTGCTTAGGGATAAATCGATACCATCAAGGTATTACTTTAATCAGTACTTGTACTTGTATCAAACAAGGTATCGATACCTACTCAGTATCGGAAAGGTATCGAGTACTCTACATGGACTACGATATTGCATTTTTTTTCAAAGTAATTGTATTGTTTTGTTCCCCAAAAATATGCATTTTTACAAGACTATTTATCTTTTAATAATTTTTCAGACAAAAATTTAAGACAACAACTATTTTTCTATGGTATTTGATTTCAGAAAACAATAGAATACATTTTTACAAGATTAATAGATAAAGTTTTTTCATTTAAAATGAATTTAACAAAATAACTAGTTTTTTGTTATGCTTCCCAAAAACTTCAACTTTTCGAAGTGTTTTCCTGAAAGGCGGTCTCGAAATGTTAATATAGATGTATCTATTTTTGAGAAAAGCCTCTCGCAAGGCACTGATCAAGGCGTATTTCACAAGGTGGTGTTGGCCGTATATAAGTAAAAAATTACACTAACAAATTATACGCTGATGTCCATACTGTCATTGGTATAAGTTACAACAAACACATCATTTTGACGTAGTGGCCTCCACGGCGAAAAACTCAGCTGTCGCCCCAACACCACCTAGTTTAATACACCTTGGCACAGATGACCCAACAACCGTTATGTATAGACGCAGTGTTGCCGTTATGAGTTTTCTGAAAGTTGAAAAAAGGGGTTTATTGACGAGAAAAAGGGTCACAATATTATTTTTGCTTTTCTTTACTAGTAAAAGAATAAATTGGTTGAATTAAAAAAGAAAAATAGTGGGACAAGCTTTTCACAAATAAGGTTGCAAACATACACATAAATCGAGAAGAGTTACATTTCCCTTAACAGTTTTAAGTGATGCATTTTTTCGTACTTGCAGGACGGAATATTTTTTAATAGCATGGTTTTGCTAACATTTCCTAAAACAGTTTCTGAAAAGGGGCAAAGGTCGCACATAATTTTGGAAAAGGATCAAAAAATACAAATTTTCAAAAAGTCGGGTCAAAGGGTATTGGCGCTCAAAAAGGGTCAAATTTCCCCTTTAGTCGCACAAGGGCAACACTGTACAGACGGGCTTGCTTATATAGCTCCGGAAATGTATAGCGCATATGTTTCAATTCCTCTAACGGCTTGCTTTTCAAAGATGCTGAAGCATAATAAGTTTTGCCCTTCCGATACAAGTACTTTTTTCCGATACCTTCTTGGATGGCAGTAAAAAGTATCGAGTACAAAAATACTTAGTAAATTGTATCGATTTATCCCTAAATGTGCAACTCTTGGTAGGGACCGACGATATGTACTTGCCAATTTGTTTTACAAAAATAGCACAGGTTTAAAAAAAACAAATCTTGTGCATATTTAACCAAAAGCCCATAACCCTATGTTATTCGACGCCCTGAATGCGAATCCGAGGTCTGTTGGCCTCCATCACGTCAAGCTCGAGGTCATTTGAGGGTCAAGTAGGGAAAAACTTATTGAATAAACCTGAAAATTCATACATATGAACTTTTCAACTCGCTGAACCCGAATTTCAGGTCCGTTAACCTCCATAATGTCAGGCTCGTCGAGGTTTTGAGGTTAAATATGCAGAAGCTTTTTTTTGTAAACCTAGGTTATTTAAAAAGCAGACGTCATGGTTGCTCAGGAGTACTACAAAATTAACCACAATTCATAAAACAAATTTGCTCCAATTAGCATTGTGATGTCCTAGGGCACCATATATTCCAGCTCTGCATTACATCAGAGTAGCACAAAACTACTCCAACATATTAACAATGGCACTGTTGATATATTTTTTCATTTGTACACGCTTTTGTTCTTCACTTCACAGATGCTTTTTCGCAATTAGTAAAAACCAAAAGCAAAAATATAAATAAAACAAGTAAGAGCAGCGCTGTCTTCGGCTATGCCGAAG